>NW_027397921.1:0-15902 GCF_003265705.2 Callorhinus ursinus
CCTGACTTGTTAATTTTAGCCATTCTGACTTGTGTGAGGTGGTATCTGATTGAGGTTTTGATTTGGATTTCCCTGATGCCGAGCGATGTTGAGCACTTTTTCATGTGTCTGTTGGCCATTTGGGTGTCTTCTTTGGAAAAATGTCTGTTCATGTCGTCTGCCCATTTCTTGATTGGATTATTTGTTCTTTGGGTGTTGAGTTTGATAAGTTCTTTATAGATTTTGGATACTAGCCCTTTATCTGATATGTGATTTGCAAATATCTTCTCCCATTCTGTAGGTTGTCTTTTGGTTTTGTGGACTGTTTCTTTTGCTGTGCAAAATTTTTTTATCTTGATGAAATCCCAGTAGTTCATTTTTGCCCTTGCTTCCCTTGCCTTTGGTGATGTTTCTAGGAAGAAGTTGCTGCGGCTGAGGTCGAAGAGGTTGCTGCCTGTGTTCTCCTCTAGGATTTTGATGGACTCCTGTCTCACGTTTAGGTCTTTCAACCATTTGGAGTCTATTTTTGTGTGTGGTGTAAGGAAGTGGTCCAGTTTCATTCTTCTGCATGTGGCTGTCCAGTTTTCCCAACACCATTTGTTGAAGAGACTGTCTTTTTTCCATTGGACATTCTTTCCTGCTTTGTTAAAGATTAGTTGGCCACAGAGTTGAGGGTCCATTTCTGGGCTCTCGATTCTGTTCCATTGATCTATGTGTCTATGTTTGTGCCAGTACCATACTGTCTTGATGATGACAGTTTGTAATAGAGCTGGAAGTCCGGAATTGTGATGCCGCCAGCTTTGCTTTTCTTTTTCAATATTCCTCTGGCTATTCGGGGTCTCTTCTTGTTCCATACAAATTTTAGGATTATTTGTTCCATTTCTTTGAAAAAAGTGGATGGTATTTTGATGGGGATTGCATTGAATGTGTAGATTGCTCTTGGTAGCATGGACATATTCACAATGTTTGTTCATCCAATCCATGAGCATGGAACGTTTTTCCATTTCTTTGTGTCTTCTTCAATTTCTTTCTTGAGTATTTTATAGTTTTCTGAGTACAGATCCTTTGCCTCTTTGGTTAGATTTATTCCTAGGTATCTTATGGTTTTGGGTGCAATTGTAAATGGGATCGACTCCTTGATTTGTCTCTCTTCTGTCTTGTTGTTGGTGTATAGGAATGCCACTGATTTCTGTGCATTGATTTTATAGCCTGCTACTTTACTGAATTCCTGTATGAGTTCTAGCAGTTTTGGGGTGGAGTCTTTTTTCCACATACAGTATCATATCGTCTGCAAAGAGTGAGAGTTTGACTTCCTCTTTGCCGATTTGGATGCCTTTGATTTCTTTTTGTTGTCTGATTGCTGTGGCTAGGACTTCTAATACTATGTTGAATAGCAGTGGTGATAGTGGACATCCCTGCCGCGTTCCTGACCTTAAGGGAATAGCTCTCAGCTTTTCCCCATTGAGAATGATACTCGCTGTAGGTTTTTCATAGATGGCTTTTATGATATTGAGGTATGTACCCTCTATCCCTATACGCTGAAGAGTTTTGATCCAGAAAGGATGCTGTACTTTGTCAAGTGCTTTTTCTGCATCTATTGAGAGGATCATAGGATTCTTGTTCTTTCTTTTGTTAATGTATTGTATCACGTTGATTGATTTGCGGATGTTGAACCAGACTTGCAGCCCAGGGATAAATCCCACTTGGTCGTGGTGAATAATCTTTTTAATGGACTGTTGGATCCTATTGGCTAGTATTTTGGTGAGAATTTTTGCATCCATGTTCATCAAGGATATTGGTCTGTAATTCTCCTTTTTGATGGGGTCTTTGTTTGGTTTTGGGATCAAGGTAATGGTGGCCTCATAAAATGAGTTTGGAAGTTTTCCTTCCATTTCTATTTTTTGGAATAGTTTCAGGAGAATAGGAATTAATTCTTCTTTAAATGTTTGATAGAATTCCCCTGGGAAGCCATCTGGCCCTGGACTTTTGTTTGTTGGGAGATTTTTGATGACTGCTTAAATTTCCTTAGTGGTATAGGTCTGTTCAGGTTTTCTATTTCTTCCTGGTTCAATTTTGGTAGTTGATACATCTCTAGGAATGCACCCATTTCTTCCAGGTTATCTAATTTGCTGGCATAGATTTGCTCATAATATGTTCTTATATTTGTTTGTATTTCTTTGGTGTTGGTTGTGATCTCTCCTTTTTCTTTCATGATTTTGTTGATTTGGGTCATTTCTCTGTTCTTTTTGATAAGTCTGGCCAGGGGTTTATCAATCTTGTTAACTCTTTCAAAGAACCAGCTCCTGGTTTCGTTGATCTGTTCTACTGTTCTTTTGGTTTCTAGTTCATTGATTTCTGCTCTGATCTTTATGATTTCTCTTCTCCTGCTGGGTTTAGGCTTTATTTGCTGTTCTTTCTCCAGCTCCTTTAGGTGTTGGTTTAGGTTGTGTATTTGAGAACTTTCTTGTGTCTTGAAAAAGGCTTGTATTGCTATATACTTTCCTCTCAGGACTGCCTTTTTGCTCTATCCCAAAGATTTTGAACAGTTGTGTTTTCATTTTCATTGGTTTCCATGAATTTTTTAAATTCTTCTTTAATTTCCTGGTTGACCCATTCATTCTTTAGTAGGATGCTCTTTAGCCTCCATGTATTTGAGTTCTTTCCGACTTTCCTCTTGTGATTGAGTTCTAGTTGCAAAGCATTGTGGTCTGAAAATATGCAGGGAATAATCCCAATCTTTTGGTACCGGTTGAGACCTGACTTGTGACCTAGGATGTGATCAGTTCCGGAGAATGTTCCATGGGCACTAGAGAAGAATGTGTATTCCGTTGCTTTGGGATGGAATGTTCTGAATATGTCTGTAAAGTCCATTTGGTCCAGTTTTTCATTTAAAGTCTTTATTTCCTTATTGATCTTTTGCTTAGATGATCTGTCAGTTTCACTGAGGGGAGTGTTAAAGTCCCCCACTATTATTGTATTTTTGTCAATGTGTTTCTTTGCTTTTGTTATTAATTGCCTTATATAATTGGCTCCTCCCACGTTAGGGGCATAGATATTTACAATTGTTAGATCTTCTTTTTGGATAGACCCTTTATGTAGGATATAGTGGCCTTCTTCATCTCTTATTACAGTCTTTGTTTTAAAATCTAATTTGTCTGATATAAGGATTGCCACCCCAGCTTTCTTTTGGTGTCCATTAGCATGGTAAATGGTTTTCCACCCCCTCACTGTCAATCTGGGGGTGTCTTTGGGTCTAAAATGAGTCTCTTGCAGACAGCATATCGATGGTTTTTGTTTTTTAATCCAATCTGATAGCCTGTGTCTTTTGATTAGGGCATTGAGCCCATTTACATTCAGGGTAACTATTGAAAGGTATGAATTTAGTGCATTGTATTGCCTGTAAGGTGACTGTTACTGTATATTGTCTCTGTTCCTTTCTGATCTGTGCTGCTTTTAGGCTCTCTCTTTGCTTAGAGGACCTCTTTCAATATTTCTTGTAGGGCTGGTTTTGTGTTTGTAAATTCCTTTAGTTTTTGTTTGTCCTGGAAGCTTTTTATCTCTCCTTCTATTTTCAGTGATAGCCTAGCTGGATATAGTATTCTTGGCTGCATATTTTTCTCGTTTAGTGCTCTGAAGATATCTTGGCAGTCCTTTCTGGCCTGCCAGGTCTCTGTGGATAGGTCTGTTGCCAATCTAATGTTTCTACTATTGTAGGTTACATATCTCTTCTCCCGAGCTGCTTTCAGGATTTTCTCTTTGTCTCTGAGACTCGTAAGTTTTACTATTAGATGTTGGGGTGTTGACCTATTTTTATTGATTTTGAGAGGGGTTCTCTGTGCCTCCTGGATTTTGATGCCTGTTTCCTTCCTCACATTAGGGGAGTTCTCTGCTATAATTTGCCCCAATATACCTTCTGCCCCTCTCTCTCTTTCCTCTTCTTCTGGGATCCCAATTATTCTAATGTTGTTTTTTCTTATCGTATCGCTTATCTCTCGAATTCTGCCCTGGTGATCCTGTAGTTGTTTATCTCTCTTTTTCTCAGCCTCTTTATTTTCCATCATTTGGTCTTCTATATCGCTGATTCTTTCTTCTGCCTCATTTATCCTAGCAGTTCGTGCCCCCATTTTTGATTGCACCTCACTAATAGCCTTTTTGATTTTGACTTGGTTAGATTTTAGTTCTTTTATTTCTCCAGAAAGGGTTTCTCTAATAACTTGCACGCTTTTTTCAAGCCCTGCTAGTATCTTTAAAGTCATGATTCTGAACTCTAGGTCTGACATCGTACTAATGTCAGTATTGCGAAGGTACCTGGCAGACGGTACTACCTCTTGTTCTTTTTGCTGAGGTGATTTTTTTCGTCTTGTCATTTTGTCCAGAGGAGAACAGATGAATGAGAGAACAGAATGCTAACAGGTTAACAACGTCTCCAGCAAATATACTGTATACAAATCAGAAAAGACCTGAAACCAGGGGACAAGAAAGGGAAAGAAAGAAGAGAAAAAAAAAAAAAAGGAAAAAGAAAAAGATAAAAACAAACAAAAACAGTGGAAAACAAAAAAAAACCCAGAATATGATCAAATATTAGCAGGTTTGTCCATAGGTCAGTGCCACACTCTAGCTTTTGGGCATATTTTGGTCTGTTAGAAGAACGTGCCTGCTAAAATTTTAAAGGAAGAAAGACTTATATATGTACAAAGCAAGTGTTGATACAATGAAGGGATGGTAGATGACTGTGAAGATGAAAATTATAAAAGATTTTATAAAAGGAATTGATAAGATAAGAAGTTCTTTTTAAAAAGAAAGAAGATTTAAAAAGAAAAAGAAAAAAGAAAAGAAAAAAAAAGGGAGAGAATGTGATCAGGCAGGAGACTAGAACAAAGCCATGCACTAGTGATTTAGGGTGTATTTTGATCTGTTAGAAGAGATTGTATCTGAAAATTTTAAAGAGAGAACAACTTATATATATATATATATGCCAAAAATAAGGGTAACTACTATGAAGGGATAAAAATATGACTCTAAAAATTAAAAATAAAAAATGTTTTTTTAAAAAAAGGGATTGATAAGATGTTGTTTGAAAAAGGGAAAAGGAAAAATTCAAAAAAAACAGTTAAAAAAATTAACTTTGAAAAACTAATGAATTATGTTAAAAAAGCCATGAATTCTATGTGCAGTATTCCCCTAGCGCTGGAGTTCTCCCGTTCTCCTTGATCGGTAAACTTGGTCTTGGCTTGCTGGCTGTTTGTGCTGATCTTCTGGGGGAGGGGCCTGTTGCCGTGGTTCCCAAATGTCTTTGCCGGAGGCGGAATTGCTCCGCCCTTGTCGGTCCGGGCTAAGGAAGCTGCTCGGGTTTGCTCTCAGGAGCTTTTGTTCCCTGCAAGCTCTCAGTACAGCTTTGGAGGACCAGGGTGACAATGGTGGCCTCCCAATCTCCACCCGGAGGAGCTGAGAACTCAGGGCTCCGCTCCTCAGTGCGCCCCCAGAGAAAAGCAGTCACTCCCGCGTCCCCGGTCTCCGGCCGCACTCCGTGCTCACCCGGCCTGTGACCGAGCATTGCTTTCTCTGGCACCCGACCCCATGTGGAGTCTCCAAACCCAGCAGATCCCTGCGGTGCGCTCCCGCGCCGCTCCTCCTGGGGGAGGAAGGGGAGTCTCCCCGGCTCTGCCGCTTGTTGGGTCCCTGCTGGAGGAGCAGTGGCCCGACTGGGCCGCGGATCACAGTTTATGGCAACCCCGAGCTGAGAGCCCGCACCTCGGCTCCGTCTCTGCAGCCGGCTTCCCCGCTCCGATACCTGGGAGCTCTGCCGCACTCAGGCACCCCCGGTCTTTCTGTGTCCCTGAGGGTCCTGAGACCACACTGTCCCGCGAGGGTTCCACCCCCCGCTTAGCCGCTGGAGCAACGTCCCTCAGCGGAGCCGGCTTCTAAAAGTTCCGATTTTGTGCTCCGCGGCTCTAGCACTTGTCAGAAGCGGCCGGAGGCCCCCTCCCCCGCCGTCTATCCTCCCGAATATCGCCTCGGATTCACTTCTCCGCACGTCCTACCTTCTAGTAAGTGGTCGCTTCTCTGTTCAGAGAGTTGTTGCTACTCTCTTCTTCAGTCTCCTGTTGAGTTCGTAGGTGTTCAGAATGGTTTGATCCCTATCCAGCTGAATTCCTGAGACCAGGTGAAATCTAGGTCTCCTACTCCTCCGCCATCTTGCTCCGCCCCCCCCCGAACTTTTATAGTATCTTGATAGAACCATGGCTTATAGGTCAGGAGCCCCAAGTTCTGATCCCATCTTTTCTCCTAACCAGCCCTATATGACCTGGCATAGGTTCCTAATTTCTTCACACTTCACTTTCTTCATCGGAAAATGAGTGGGTTGAATTAGATCGCTATTTTACAAACCTCAGTGATTTATGTATAATTGTGGCTTTTCTTTGCCAAATCTACCTTTCCTATTATTAATGCAATTAGAAAATAATGTTTGAAAATCAACTTCGTAAATTTTTTCTAATGCATGTGAACAGAATTATATAGTTAGTAATAATCTTTAGAAAGTTGTCTTTCAACGTGCCAACTGCCCATCTAGCCTGTCATCAACAGGATCATCTGGACTCATGGGTTCCCCCGAAACCAGGGGCTGTGGCTGCAGTTCTCATAGAGACCACCCGGGGGCCACGGTGCGGGGCTAAAGCTCCCACAGTCCGGAGCCAGGACAGAGCTGGGACAAAAAAAAAAAAAAAAGTTTCTCACAGGCCAGGGGCTCTTCTCTGAGTCAAGGAGGAAATAGGATACGTTCCAATGAACGGTCCTTTTCCTGTGGAAATGAAATAGTTGTATTTACATGGGAAATTTTCAGTACTAATGAATTACACACATATGTGCCTTTGGGGATCCCTATTTCTTTGAGAATCTAATGAGAACTATAGATTCCTTCCATCATCAACCATGTATGTACAACCATGTAAAGGACTGCATTTGGTTTCAAGAGACTCACGGGTCTTCTGAGGCTCATCCATTCTCTCTTTGGGGTGGGGGGTCTTTGGCTTTTTTTGGGGGGGTGGGTCTTTGGATCTCAGGTCAAGAAAATTTGCTTTAGAGTCAGATTTAAGGAAATGCAAACATCCAAGTACAATGAGGTCCAGTACTTCATTTTTAATTTTTACTGTCACTTTGTTCTTAATAATCGGTGCCATTCAACTTTTTAAAAACCACTATGTAATTCTCTGAGTCTCATCGCTTCTTGACTTCTTGGCTAAGATCGAGTATAGTTCTCAGAGTCTTGTGTAAAATACCACCGTGAAGCACACTGAGTTTGTTCAGGTCCTTCCTGCAGCCCAGAGAGTTTCAGCTGCTTCCTTCATGGACTAACCGGGCTTTTCTAACGGCAGGCACCAGCCCTCACGTGGTGTTCTTGCTACCTGCCCCGGTTGTGGGTCCCCAGGGGCCGCTCAGGGTAGATAAGATACTGGTTCTAGATCAGTAAGATAACTGGCTCATGGGGTGTCTCTCATTAGTGGAGGTGTGTTTACACCATGGTTTTACTATTCTCCAGTCTCTGTTGCACTCTGTTGAGTACATCTTCCCAATTTTTTTTATGATGTCCTGGGCAGGTAAGATAAATGTCTGGGTCATTTTCAGTTATTGATGATCATCTGGCCCGGTCCAGTTTGAAACTTCAATTATATATCCGTTTCCAATCTCTCCCTGTCCAGTGTCTGTAACAGTCTTCTTGTTGATCATCGTTGCCTCCCTGGCTAATAGGCTGGGACAGCCCATGCATATGGGCTTTGGCATGCTCATTGTCTGTGGAACTCATGTGTGGGTTCTCCAGACGACACCAGAGGCCCTCCCCACTGCCCAAATCTTGATGATACACGCAACCATCCCTTTTCAGACCTTGCTCAGCCTCTTTCTGTAGGCCCCCTTGCACCATGGGCACACTTTTTGGGAAGATAACTTTTGCGATGTCTACTTGATTTATGGGAAGTTCACATATCTTTGCCACACTGAATGGTGGGTGCTCAGGCTGCCCCTTTACAGACCCTCCCTGCCTTGCCATGGCTCTCCAGTTTCTTTATCCCTGCTGAAGGGCTAGCGATCCATCAGAAAGTCTGTTGTGTAAGCATGTGTAGCAACAGACACTTGATGCCCCGTGTCCCAATCCCTTGGCCTCCCTCCGATTTCCATGCCACTTGTGGACCGTTCTGTCCACCTCAGGCACCCAACCGGTATATATGCCATGGGGCTTTCTCCGAAGCTTGTGAGAACAGGAAGTGGGTGATGCACCTGAAGGCGACCGTCAAGCACTGGGGTGGGAGTTATTGGATCAATGTGCCAGCCTACCCAGCCTCTAGGGGACAGTTCTGAGGTACGTTCCACATGTTTTTTCCAGATAGTTCCTGGTAGGATTAAGCCCCAGTTGTCCCTGTGGTGATCAGCTCAATAATGTGCCCTTTATTGACTTTTCCTGCTTCTCACTCCCTCACTCAGAAAATAGCCCAAACTCAGATCCTTGTCTCAGACTTTGTAGTAAGAGGACCCAAATTTAGAAAGATGCCCGTGTTGGAGAATCAGATGTCAGTCTTCCTGCTTGTAGGGCACTCCCAATCTTTATGAGTGGGTCTACTGGACTTTCTTGTTTTTGTTTGCTTTGAGTGGAAGTGTTTACTTCCTCTTTGCCCCCTTGTGGGGCTGGGGGAAGGGGAAGGAGAAGCATCTCTCATGAAAACTCCATTGTCCTACATGGCCATCGGGTGTGTGTGTTGAGTGGTGGTTGACTGTGGCAGCATCGCTCATGCAGCCCCCAGGGTAGGGCACCCGACCCCACTGTTAAGAGTTTAGAAAGGAGAGCTTCAGCTTTAGCTTCTTATTCTGGAACAATTGGAAAACTACAATATCCTGCTACAGCAATGATCAGAAGGGAGCAGAGGGGCATCTATTCCTGCTGCATCTTTCCTTCAGTCAAAAGAGTTATTTTTTTCTTTCTCTTAAGAAAGAGGTTTGGCCGACTATCACATATGACTGATAATTTTTTCATTAATATCTTGCATTTCTCTGACTGCATATCCCATGTATTTTCCCACTGGACCTTCACCAATATGTACTTTAAAATTGGTCATACTTACAACTTAAATTGTGTGTGTGTATGGGAGGCCATGTGCAAAATGTCCTTTATCAAAGACTCTTGGCCAACGGATAACTGAAAACACAAGTAGACAAAATACAACATTTAAAAACAAAGATAGACAATGGTTTTCCAGTGGGGCTTATCAAGGCAGAGCTCTGGTTGGCCTGTCCAAATATTTCCTGCTCACTTGCTGCCTTTCAGGTGGGAACAGAGGAGATCAATGTTTGTAGTTGGTGCTGCTTCTGGACCGAGTCATTTTTCCTCTGACCAGCCCTTCCTCTGTTCCCTTTGAACCATGTGATCCTTTATTGTCATTTAATTGTCATGTCAGGCCCTTCCCCCTATGGAATTCAGGGACAACCAGCTCTAAGTTCACAGCCTGGAATGGAGATGCACTGCATAAGATGAGAAAGTAACTGTTACAGACACATTTTACCAGAGGTAGAACACAAGATGCCTACGTTATGGTAGGGTGTTTAACAGTGGTCATTATTACCAAAACACAGCAGGGTATGTTTCTGAACCTGAATCCGGGCTCCAGGTCAGGAGCCAGATGTTACTAGCATGGCACGTGCCACACTCCCAGGAGACCCACTGCTGACCCCTTGTCATCACCTCAAGATGGGAACAGAGGAGAAAAGTAGGTGGGGTGAGCCACAGTGGACTCCTCAGAAGTTGTTTTAGAACTAGTGGATTATAGGTGAGGTCTTCCAAATAAAGGTCTCCCATGCCATCCTCTTTGCTCAAATTCAACTGAAGTCTGTCCTGAAGCTGGTTGTGTTGGGCATCACTGTTTATAACTGACATTACAACCCAAGTAAATATATACATGTATATACATACATATATGAATGTTTATGGGGCGCCTGGATGGCTCAGTCATTAAGCATCTGCCTTCGGCTCAGGTCATGATCCTAGGGTCCTGGGGTCGGGCTCCACATCGGGCTCCCTGCTCGGCGGGAAGCCTGCTTCTCCCTCTCCCACTCCTCCTGCTTGTGTTCCCTCTCTCAAATAAATAAATAAAATCTTTAAAAAAATATATAAATCTTTATAACTGACATCAAAACTCAAGGAGATATTCACATGCCTCTCTAGCGGGGCAGTCATTTCTCTGCGTGGGATAAGACTGTTTAAAACCATGCTGCTTAGTTTCCTAGGATTATGACCTCTAGTCCATTCTCCTTACTCTTCAGACCCAAATCATAGGTACAGACAAAGCCAGAACTGTAAAGTTATTTGAATTATGCCCAGCATTTTTACAGTATTTGTACTGTCACAGTGACCTTGATCATTTATGACACTTGGTTGGATGAGGGAGCTATTTCTAGACTTAAACCACACTTCAGTGATTCTGTGATGGGCCCAAACCACTTCTTTCTCACCATCTTCCCAAAGGGAGGGGGTTGTGGAGACACGTGAGTCCTATGACATAAACTGGTTAGAATGGTCGTCCATGGGAAGCAGCAACAAGCAAAGATATTCAGAAGGGGCTGTCCTTGGCTCTTGTTGCCAGAGACAGTCACTGGAACTGAAGTTTTCTCAGCAGTAATAATGAGCGCATTGGCCTTGATAAATACTGGGTTTTTTTTCCTTCACTAAAATTCTTTGACTCCAGAAGGGGCACAAAATGGCACTTTTTCTGGCACCATGAAGACTGGCATTCCTGTCTGGGGAAGGGAGCTTCTGTGTTGTACACACAACTGTAGGAAGCACAAGTACTGCTGTGAGCCATTCTGGCCCGGGAGGGCCCGGTGCTGCATTGTCTGGCCTCTCCTCTGCCCTGTTGCATTCTCACTCCACGTGCTTCTGAAGGCCACCTCAGAGCAGAAGGAGGAGGCCCTGGGGACCTGGGTGCCACTAGGGAGGAGGTTCATCTCAGGCACACACTCATTAGCCACCTGCCTCTGGAAACGGTGATTCCCAGATGGCGTTTCATTCTTTTCTCAATATTACTGAACTATGCGCTCACAGAAGTCACACATGGGGTCACTGGGATGAGAAGTGTTCTCGCTGCTTTGAGCAGAGGATCTTATTTTACAAACGGGGTTTTCCCCTCTTTCCATGGTTGGGGGAAAAGACAAGAGTAGAAAGGCCAGGGTATTTCCAGCACTGGGCAGCCCCAAATGGGGGCCTGTGTGAAACCGGGAGGCGGAAGGCAGGGTGTTCGAGACCCCAAGTCCCTGTTGGCACCCAGGGCTGTTCTAACATTCCAACCCTCGTGTTTTTAATTCTGGCCCTTGAGGGATTTGCTCGTTTTACATACTGATTAGTTTATTGCAGCAATGCTAATTTGTACTGACATTAGGGATTACACACTGAGAATTATTAAATATAAAGGGAACAACATGGCAGAAGGAAGAGGGAGCATGACTCAGAGGACTGAACGTCTGAACGACGGAAACCTGTCCCCTGCTTCATTACTGAGCCGCAGTGTGTCCTGGGGCCGCCACTCAGCCATCTGTGGACAGCTTCCTACACCCGGAGTCAAAGTGTGCGAGACAGAGAGAGGAGTTTTGGTTAATCACAGGGGCTTTTCTTATGGATTAAGTAATGAATGTGATTAACAATAATATGGAGAATTCCCAGTTCCCCACCTGTAGCTCCTCTGTAGCTAATTTTCAATTCTACGTTGATTTCCTTCCATAACTCCCAACCCGACCCAGATGGTATCTATTTAGGAAATTCAGGAAACTCTTAATATTTGCATAAGCAGAGCAAATTGGGAAATAAATTAGTGCAAAGAAATGATCCAGTGCAACAGAAAGCTGAATGCAAATGACTTCTGGATTTTCTAGGCCACGGACTCATTAAAGCACTCAACAAATATTTGCTAAGCCCCTACTCAGTGCGGAGCTCAGTCTCTCCTTTTCTCTAGGCTCTCAGTCTGGAGGGAGTGGTTGTGTGACAGGCCGAGACTCCGGAGCCCAGAGGGGGAAGCATGTCCCATTCCCACGGACAGCAATAGCTGGTGATGGTTTTGTTCCAGAGACTTCCTCTTCTGATACGTGCGAAGATCCTCAGAGACATTTCCTCTTTAATCTTCATTACCGTGGATAGGACAGCGTGTCCACTGGACATGCCCACAGAGCTCATGTTCCCGATGCAAACACGGAGACACGAGGGACGGCAAGTAGCGAGCCCCCTGAGGTCAGAGGGGCTCTGCCTCCTCCCTCATCCTTAGTGCGAGGGTGGGGCCTGCACACAGTAGGTGCGCAGTGCTCATTTGTCGAAAAAGTTGATGATGACCCCCATAATCAGCCATACAGGGAAGGCATCAGCATCCTCATCACCATCCTCATTTTTAAAAACGAGGAAGGTTAGGTTCAGAGAGCTTTGATAAATCCAAGGACGTGGCTAGAAAAAGGCAGGACTAAGGCTCAAACCATGGTCACCTCCCTCCCCGAGCTGAGCCCTCCCTGTCATTCTCCACCCACCCTGCTCAATCGCAAGCAAGGGGCCTTAATCTGTGGCTGTGGGTGGCACGGGACTAGACGCCAGGAGAGAACAGAAGTTTATAATCTGGCTGAGAGCCTGAATGGCAGAGGGTGTCCAGGAAAGGGCAGGGAAGTGGGGATCAGCAGGATGCATCCCTGACCCCTCAACTCTGCTGCTGGTTCTCTTGGTGACCGGGAGCGAGTCACTGAATCTCCCTGCCACTGCTTCCTCAGTGACAAAACTCATAATAATACGTTCCTCTTAGGTTTGCAATGAGAAGTGAGCGTGCTAAAAACGATTGTGTCTGGTGTACAGAAAATTCTCCATTCATACTAGTTTATTATCATCAGCTTAAGCATTTTTATTACAACTACTACTGGGATTTGCCTTTACGCACCTGAATCAGGGAGTAACAGGTGGACTTAGTACAGTACAAGTGGACTTAGTACAGTACAACTTAGTAACTTAAAATAAATTTCTAAATTGCATGGTCTGTTACAATAAGTAAGTGGTTTTCGAGATTATTCAGAGAATTTGAATCTGTGTCAGACCCAGGAATACGAGCAAGCTTCCCTTTTCTGTAGCGGCTATTTTCCAACTTAGAGGAGCTGAGGTGACATATTTTCTACCATTGTTTCTAAAAATAGTAGGGCTGCTTCGTTGCAGCGCTTGGTTGGCTTGCTCATTTGTAAATGCCATGTTAAGATTTAGGAAGTGGGAGGCTCACTCCCACCTTGGAACTCCTATAATAATTGGTTTGAGCGTTTGTCCATTGCCTTGTATTATCCTTGTTGCGTGCTTGTCTCCCCGGTTCTGTGCAGGAACCGAATCTTGTATACTGCTGGGTCCCTAGCACCAGGCAGGATGCATGGCGCATAGTAGTCAGGCTTAATAGTGTTTTCTTTTTCTAAATGAATCAATGAAATGGGATAGGAGTGAAAGGAGATGAACAGAGCACAAACACATGTTAGGATTAGTTACTTGTTTTCTTCCTTCCTTCCTTCCTTTCTTTTTCTCTCTCTCTCTCTTTCTTTTCTTTCTGAATATAGCCGACACACAATGTTACATTAGTTTCAGGTGTACAACTTAGTGATTTGACAAGTTGGTACATTATGCTGTGCTCACCACAGTGTAGCTCCCATCTGTCCTGTTACATGGATATCATTGACTGTGTTCTTTATGCTCTGCTTTTTATTCCATGACTTACTTATTCCATAACTGGAGGCCCATTCCTCCCTCTCTCCTTCACCCATTTTGCCCAACACTCCATCCCTTCCCCTCTGGCAACCATCAGTTTATTCTCTGTATTTATAGGTCTGATTCTGTTTTTTGTTTAGTTATTCATTGAGTATTTACCCAGAGAAAACAAGAACACTAACTCAAAAAGATATATGCACCCCTATGTTTATTGTGGCATTATTTACAATAGCAAGCAACCTAAGTGTCCATAAATAGACAAATACAAATGGATAAGAAAAATGTGGCACACGCATGCACACACACTCACACCCACACGCTGGAATATTAGGCAGCCATAAAAAAGAATGACGTTGTGCTATTTGGGACAGCAGATGGACATGGAGGGTATTATGCTAAATGAAATAAGACTGAGAAAGACAGATACCCTATAATTCCACTTATACATGGAATCTAAAAAAAATGAGTTGCCCATTTTCTTTTCTGAGAAACGTGGAGGTAGTGAGACCCTATGTGAATATATGAATAAGAACACACAGCTTCATGCTCCTGCCTGATGAGCCCCGAAGTCCTTACACGTGGCAGCCCAGTTCCAGTTGTCTGCAAGGAAATTCCTTGGCGGTGGGGGGCGGGGAGGGGACAAGTCAGAAGCTTTGCCCTTGATCATTAACGTAGGAAATGTGATTTGTTTCAAACACAGACATGTCTGTTTTGTCCAAGGGCTACAACAGTTTGGCCATGTGAAACTATTTAAGTCAATAGTATGGCTACCTAGTGTATATGGTAAAAGCATTTCCCTTATAGTATTAGAAATAACATGTGCTCGCTATAGAAAACTTAGAAAATCAAAGATTGGCCAAAAGAAGTAATAATAAAAATAATAATAAGGAAGTAATTCTACCACCCAGAGGTAAGAGCTGATAACATTTTGATGGCTATTTTCCTATTTTCTATATACATTTTTTTTTTACAATAGTTGTTTCATATTATACCTATTACCGTAATAGCTGATTGAAAAAACGGCAATAGAGATCATTTTCCAGTGGTTACATCTTTGGTGACCTAAGCCTTCCTCTGTGTGGCTGTGCCATGGTTTACTGCTCTGGTCCTCATTTTGGGCCATAACTGTGTGTTTTCAGTTTGGGGCTACTAAGAGAAATGTGGTATTTTTGTAGCTAACCTTTGTGCGTGTATCTGTGATTATTGATACATGATGAATTCTTAGAAGTGGGAATATAAGATCCAACATTATATTATATTTTATGCTGCATTTTTATTCCCCTTTCTTACCAAGCAGTGATGGTTCCTGAAAACCTTTGCCAGTTAGGTGAAAAATGCTATTTTGAGTTGTTTGAATTTGCATTGAAAAGTATTTTTGATGGGAAACATTTTCCTTAGCTCTTTGTAAGTCCTTTGGTTAAATTTCTTTTTTTAAAAAAGACTTATTTATTTATTTGAGAGAGAGAAATAGTGCAAGCAGGGGGAGGGAGAAGCAGACACCCCGCCGAGCAAGGGGCCTGATGCGGGGCTTGATCTCTGGACCCTGGGATCATAATCTGAGCCAAAACCAAGAGTTGGCCTCCAGCCACTTAACCGACTGAGCCACCCAGGCACCCTTGTTTGAATTTCTGATAGATGTTCTCATCCATATCTTCTTTGTTTGATAGAACTCTTGAAATTAGCGATATTTTTCCTTTTTATGACACATGGGTGGCAATATTTTCCCTAACTTGTTGTTTGCCTTTTAATTTCAGTTGGTGTTTTCCTAGATGTAGCTCCCTTGAATGGTTGACGTGGGTTTTTGCTTACGGTATATATTTTTTTTCTGTCCAACTGCACTGAGTTAGAAATGGAACACTTTAAGGACGAATTTGTCATCCTTTAAGGGTAAATGTCTGCAAGACCCCTGCAAAGCCTCAAGCCTCTGCTGCATTTCCCCAGCATTGCTTTGACCAAATGTGCCAACTCCTGCAAGAACAAGACAGAGCCAGATTTTAAGTGGTTTTTGACAGTCTTTTAGCAAACGTCTTCTGAGAAGCTCTGACCCAAGCATCTGTGAATCAGTCATACCTCTTTTTGATACCTCTTTTTTTTCCCCTTCTTTTTTTATTGTTATGTTAATCACCATATATTACATCATTAGTTTTTGGTGCAGTGTTCCATGATTCATTGTTTGTTC
>NW_027397922.1:0-15876 GCF_003265705.2 Callorhinus ursinus
AACCCGGCCAGCCTCCCCGCTGCCCCTCCGTGTCCCCCAGTGCCCAGCCCGGGACACACCCCAGCCAGAGCCAGCCGTTTGCAGACCTGAGCCGAGAGGAGCTGACGGCCGTGATGAGCTTCCTGACCCGGCAGCTAGGGCCAGGCCTGGTGGATGCAGCCCAGGCCCGCCCCTCGGACAACTGCGTCTTCTCGGTGGAGCTGCACCTGCCCCCCAAGGCCGCAGCCCTGGCCCACCTGGACAGGGGGAGCCCCCCACCTGCCCGGGAGGCACTGGCCATCGTCTTCTTTGGCGGACAACCCCAGCCCAACGTGAGTGAGCTGGTGGTGGGGCCACTGCCCCGGCCCTCCTACCTGCGGGATGTGACGGTGGAGCGTCACGGGGGCCCCCTGCCCTACCACCGCCGCCCCGTGCTGATGCGAGAGTACCTGGACATAAACCAGCTGATCTTCGACAGAGAGCTGCCCCAGGCTGCTGGGCTCCTGCACCACTGCTGCTTCTATAAGCGCCAAGGACAGAACCTGGTGACGATGCCCACGGCCCCCCGAGGCTTGCAGTCAGGGGACCGGGCCGCCTGGTTTGGCCTCTACTACAACGTCTCAGGGGCTGGGTTCTTCCTGCACCCCATGGGGTTGGAGTTGCTGGTAGACCACAAGGCTCTGGACCCTGCCCGCTGGGCCATCCAGAAGGTGTTCTTTCAAGGCCGCTACTACGAGAGTTTGGCCCAGCTGGAGGACCAGTTTGAGGCTGGCCTGGTGAACGTGGTGCTGATCCCAGACAATGGCACAGGTGGGCCCTGGTCCCTCAAGTCCAAGGGGCCTCCCGGTCCGGCTCCTCCTCTGCAGGTCCATCCCCAGGGCCCCCGCTTCAGTGTCCAGGGGAGTCGAGTGACCTCCTCGTGGTGGACTTTCTCCTTTGGCCTTGGAGCTTTCAGTGGCCCCAGGATCTTTGACATCCGCTTCCGGGGAGAACGACTAGCTTATGAGATCAGCTTCCAGGAGGCCTTGGTCGTCTATGGTGGAAATTCCCCTGCAGCAATGCTGACCCGCTATATGGATGGCAGCTTTGGCATGGGCAAGTACTCCACTCCCCTGACCCGGGGGGTGGACTGCCCCTACCTGGCCACCTACGTGGACTGGCACTTCCTTCTGGAATCCCACACCCCCAAGACAATACGTGATGCCATTTGTGTGTTCGAACAGAACCAGGGCCTCCCCCTGAGGCGACACCACTCAAATTTCTACTCCCATTATTTTGGGGGCCTTGTAGAGACAGTGCTGGTGGTCAGATCTGTGTCGACCTTGCTCAATTATGACTACCTGTGGGATATGGTCTTCCATTCCAGTGGGGCCATAGAAGTCCGATTCCACGCCACCGGCTACATCAGCTCAGCATTCCTCTTTGGTGCCGCCCGAAGGTACGGGAACCAGGTTGGGGAGCACACGCTGGGCACCGTGCACACCCACAGCGCCCACTTCAAGGTGGATCTGGATGTAGGAGGTAAGACATCCCTGGGGAAGCAAGGATTCCCGCAGAGGGGGCTGAGGTCTCCATGCCTAGCTTTAAGAACTGTCACTGAAACATTAAAAATATAAAAACATATGAAGTAAAGGTGAAAGTCGGATTCCACAGAGATTTTCATCCTTAGCAGATCGGTTATTCTTGCATACTTAAAAATAAAATTCTTCCATATTTTAAAATATGGCATCTGCAATATTTAATAAATTATAACATTTGTTATATTGTATACCATCTATAAATATGACATACTGATATAAATATTTCAAATTTTTATTACCAAATTTGATTCATAACATACATATATTTTGCCACCTCTGTTTTTTCAGATAACTGCATATCATTCATGCAAGCAACAGTTACTAAATCCGTTTTCTCTTTTTTAGAGAGAGGGAGCAGGGGGAGGGGCAGAGGGAAAGAGAGAGAATCTTATGCCGGTTCTACACCAGGAACGGAGCCCAATGTGGAGCTCCGTCTCATGACTCTGAGATCATGACCTAAACTGAAATCAAGAGTCGGACGCCTAACTGACTGGCCACCCAGGCTCCCCATGAATGCATATTTGTGCCAATCACTGCATTAATGCAATTTAACAAAAGAAACAACATCCCTACTCTCAAGAGGCTTACATTCTAACAGAGGAGTGGAGAACATGTGGAGTGCCTTGAAAAATGTGTATGATAGAAACACTTTTATGTTTAACTGCTCTGTGCCTCACTTTACCCAAGTGTAAAAATGGTGTAACAGTGCATTCTTAGTAAGACTATTTGAGGATTAATGATGAGTACTTTAAGATGCTTTCTCTTTAAAAAAAAAAAAAATCTTTCTTTCTTTCAATAATCTCTACACCCAGCATGGGACTCGAACTCACAACCCCAAGATTGAGATTTGCTTGCTTTTCCGACTGAGCCAGTCTGGTGCCCCAAAAACGCTTTCTCTTTTGAAATAATTTTAGACTTAAGAAAAGTTGCAAACGTTGTCCAGTTCCCATATACCCTTCACCCAGTTCCCCCTAATGTTAACATCTTACACAACCACAGTATGGCAATCAAAACCAGGAGATTAACATTATTACAGTACTATTAACTAAACTACAGACCTTATTAGAGTTTCATTAGTTCTTTCATTAACTTTCTTTTTCTGTTCCAGGATCTAATCCAGGATCCCACACTGCATTTAGGTAACTTTTCTTCTTAGTTTCCTCCAATCTATGACAGCTCCTTAGGCTTTTCTTGTCTTTCATGACCTTGACACTAAGGAAGATTTGGGTCATTATTTTATACAGCATCTTTCAAATCTGATTTCTCTGTTATTTTCTCATGCTAAGATTGAGATTGTACTTCCTTTTTTTTGCAAGAAAACCAGAGAAATGACATTATGCCCTTCACAGTGCATAATATCAAGGGGTACATGAGGTTGAGATGTCTTATTACCAGAGATGTTGACCTCAAGAACTTGGTTAAGATGGTGTCTTCTGGCTTTCTCCATTGCACAAGTTACTACTTTTCCAGGGCACCTGGGTGGCTCAGTCAGTTAAGTGTCTGTCTTCAGCTTGGGTCATGAGCCCAGGGTTCTGGGATCAAGCCCCACTTTGGGCTCTCTGCTCAGCAGGAAGCCTGCTTCTCCCTCTCCCTCTGTCTGTCAGTTCCCCCTGCTGTGCTCTCTCTCTCTCTCTCTGTCAAATAAATAAATAAATAAATAAATAAATAAATAAGTAAATAAAATCTTTTTTAAAAAGTTAGCATTTTTCCATTTGCAGTTAATCAATATCTTGGGGCAATTACTGTGATGCTATGCAAATATCCTATTTCTTTTCTTCTTAAATTCTTGCCCACTGATTTTTAGCATCTGTTGGTAGACTTTTTTTTTTTTTGCAAGAATTATTACTGCAATATTTCCCTACTGGTCATCTCAATTTTTTTCTTTATTCTTTATACATTGATTAATTAGAATTCTCCAAAGGAAAAGTTATCCTCCTTTTACATTGATTTATGCATGTAATTATTCATAACTGCATTGATTCATGGATATTTATTTTATCTTAAGGTTTACAACCCAGCAGTGTTATTTATTCTGTTCCTTGCACTGTTCCAATATTGGTCATTGGGAGATGCTTCCAGTTGGTTCTTGTGTCCTTTCGATATGCCTCCATCCTTTTTGGAGTGCTTCTTTCTTTTTGGCACCACAGGATGTTCCAATTTTTTTTTATTCATCTGAGAGAGAGAGACAGAGCACAAGCAGGGGGAGAGGCAGAAGGAGAGGGAGAAGCAGAATCCCCGCTGAGCAGGGAGCCCGATGCAGGGCTCAATTCCAGGACCCTGAGATCATGACCTGAGCCAAAGACAGATGCCTAACTGACTGAGCCACCCAGGCGCCCCAGGATATTCCAATTTGATCTTGTATTTTCCCTGCTCCAGCCCTGGAACCCAACCCCCTCTCCAAGGAGCTCTGGTTCCTTTTTACTGGAGGATACTCTTTAGAAACCAAGCCCAGGGTACCAGGAGTGCTCATTAGCAATGGGACATCATTGCTTTTAGGCTCACTCATTGGACTTAACTAGAAAAGATGCATATGTATTCCACCTGACACACACATCTCTCTTTATCTCTGTACCTAAGCGAGGACGTCTCTTCAAACTCTTTGAACCGTGCCTGACAAGTAGTGAGAAGTATTAGCCATTGTTGCTGTCATTGTTGTCCATATGAGCCCACTGTGTGGATGTTCCGGAAAGAACTGTTGGCCTTTAATTGTCACCTATGGGTAGAAACCCTGGGGTGTGGACGGAGGGTCAGTGAATCCACAAAAGGAAAGCGGGAGTCTGCTTCATCAGTCTCTGCTCTCTGCTTTGGCTTGTGTTCGTTTATTGCTCTTTGGTCTCAGATCCCTTAAGTTGACTCCTAATAGGGTACCTAGTGAGATTCTGATAAAAATCATTCAAAATTCCCAGAGTTCAAGGAACAGACCGTGCCTTTGGCCCTGTTCTTAATTCCTTGCCAAACCCCAGATGATAGGAAGCACCACGAAGCTCCGGCAGCATCGGGCCCTGGCTCCGATTTTCCTTCCCTCTGGCCTGCACCACTGCTGTCTGCATGGGGTGTGCCCCCTCAATGTGGCTCTCCTGTGTGTGCCGCTGTGTGGGCAGTGCAGACCCCAGAGTAAGACTGGGGTCGCCAGCACCACCGTCATGGTAACCACATACCCTTGGTGACAAGCCAGAGCACGTTACTTAAATTCTCTAAGCCTTAAATTAAGCCTAAACTTAAATTCTCAATGGGCACAGGTGTAGTTCCTCCTTTATAAGGCTGCAGTGCAAGTAAAGCCTCAGTGCCCTGCGGTGCAGAGCTCCTTGAGGAGGAGTGAAGGTGAGCAACCACTGTTCCTATGTTCATGATAAGGCAGTTCTGGTGACGCTATAGGGCTTCACACATGAGGCATAGGGTCAGAAGGAATCTGACTGCACATTGCCTGCTAGGCTGCTCCAACTTCAGGTCAACCATCCTCCCTTGCAGGCCCTCAAAGGGAGGACGTCAGTGGAGGCCCAGTCACAAGGCATCCAGCATTATTACCAAAGATGACATTAGGCAGAAAGACCTTCTCCAAATCTCTGGGTCAGGGCTATCTTGGGTGGAGGGAAGGGAAGCAGGGACACACTCCATTCTGGGTTTCTCCTTGGCCCCACTCTGAAGCGGTGAGTGGCGGGGCAGGGACAGAGTCCAGAGGGGACAGGGCAGCTGCATTACCAGCCCTCCCTCCCCCCACCTGCCTCCACCCCACCCCACCCCCCGCCCGCCCCGCAGGACTGGAGAACTGGGTCTGGGCTGAGGACATGACCTATGTCCCCACGGCGGTACCCTGGAGCCCCGAGCACCAGATGCAGAGGCTGCAGGTGACCCGGAAGCTGCTGGAGACCGAGGAGCAGGCCGCCTTCCCCCTGGGAGGCGCCCTCCCCCACTACGTGTACCTGGCCAGCAACCACAGCAACAAGTGGGGTCACCCGCGGGGCTACCGCATCCAGCTGCTCAGCTTTGCTGGGGAGCCGCTGCCGCAGAACAGCTCCTTGGAGAGAGCCTTCAGCTGGGGGAGGTGAGTGGCGGGTGTCAGCACTGGAGGAGGTGGACCATAAGAAGGGCCCATGTTGCTGAGAAGCTACTTGGCCCCAATCTCCCGTGGGTGTGCATGCACACACACAATCACACACACACACATTCCTGAGGCCACAATCTTAACACTACTCCAAATGAAGCCTACTGGATGGACGCATAGATGGAGAACTCCATGCTGACTCAAATATAATAAGATGTTGAAGGTGGAATCTAGGTTGTGGGTTCATGGGTGTTCACTGGGCCATTCTTTCAACTTTTCTGCACGTTTAAAATGTTCACAATAAAAGTTGGAGGAGAAAACAAAGAGTAAGAGAGGAACACGGATCTGAGGGAACATGCCCTAACATCCAGGCATTTGACATCCTGGAATGGACTGAAGATGGGAATCAGGCCACATCTACACACATGCGTCCACGGTGCGGGCTCAGATCTGGATGGACGTGTGAGGATGACATTCCTATCTGAGGTCTGAACAGTGGGCCGGTGGACGTTGGTAATACAGGATATGGAACAAACTCAGGAACTCTATGGGACAGAGAGACAGAAAGAGAACAAGTGTACAGAGAATGAAAATGAGGCTCGACACCGCGAGACCTTTGTGCTCATTTCCCCTTTGTGTTCCCTCTTCAGTGCAGCTTCGGGCAGTAGGACAGCTTGGTGACCTTGTGATCGAATCCAAATCTCCTATGGGGTACCATCTGGCGGTGACCCAGCGGAAGGAGGCGGAGCGAAGCAGCACCAGCATCTACAATCTGAACGACCCTTGGACTCCCACCGTGGACTTCGCTGACTTCATCAACAATGAGACCATTGCTGGAGAGGTCCATTGACCGTGGAGGGGGTGGAAGCAAGAGGGGGAGGCAAAGGAAGCAAGGATGAGCCACCTTGTTCACTCCTAAAGCCACATTCCTTGGGGGTCTTTAGGACCTACCAAGAAAGAAAGCTTTGTGATTTCATATTCTTCCTGGGCTGGCAAGGGGAATCCTCACACCCGAGGCTGCTGGAGGAGGCGGGCCTGTCCCTCACAAAGCCAGGCCTCAGGACCCTCTTTTTTCTCCCCTGCCAGGACTTGGTGGCCTGGGTGACGGCTGGTTTCCTGCACATCCCACACGCAGAAGACGTTCCCAGCACGGTGACGGTGGGGAATGGTGTGGGCTTCTTCCTCCGACCCTACAACTTCTTTGACCAGGACCCCTCCTTCGAGTCTGCGGACTCGGTCTATTTCCGGGAGGACCAGGGTGCCGGGGCCTGCGAGGCCAACCCCCTGGCTTGCCTTCCCCAGGCTGCTGCCTGCGCCCCAGACCTCCCTGCCTTCTCCCATGGGGGCTTCTCTCACAACTAGGGGGTCCCCGGGGCGGGAAATATGGTCAGGGGCCCCAGGGCCAGGGTGCGTGGGGAGGGGAGCGGTAGGTGCTGGGCCAGGCGGCCTGGCGCCCTCTTCTCTTCCTTCCTTCCAGCCCAAGGCTCCCTGCCTCCCCTTCTCCCCAGGCCCCCTCTCTGTCGCCCTCCCTGACACCCCCTCCCTGCTGGGAGCATCCTGAGCCTGTGATGCCTGGCACTGGGGGAGGGGCAGAGACATGACTCAGCTTTGTTGACCCCAGACCTGCTGGGTTCCCGTCCCACAGAGAAGAATGGCCAGCTGAAGCCCGGACTGATGGCCAAGCTTTTCCCAGAAGACTCCTGTTTTTTTGTGGTTTTGTTTTGTTTTTTTTTTTGCTTTCCGGCTTTCCCCTGTTGTTTTTCAACCCATCTCCTGAGCCTCCTCAGTTCCTTCCTCGGAAGGTGAGGATGGTGTTGCGGCGCTGGGGCTAGTCCCCTAGACGCTCCAGGGCAGGGCTCCTGCCAGGCCTACGCCTCCACGGAGGAGCTAGAAGGGGGTCCTTAGCCCACATTCCTCTTACCCAACTTCTCCTCTCCCTCTTCCTTCCCTTGCCTACTTCCGCCTCCTCCTGTCGCCACCTGCTCTTACAGCCTCGGATTTCCCTCCCAGGCCTGAGAGGATATGCCTCTGTCCCGATGCTCCCCTCGTCTTCATTTCTAATTTAGGTCTCCTCTCCCGGCTCTCTGCCCATGGAAGTCTCAAAATGCAAGGGACCTCTGGTTTGAGAGGACAATCCCTGTCTGTCCCCCTGTGTCTGTCACAGACTAGAGTAGGAGTTGTCCCCACCCCTGTCCCGGGGCAGGCTGTAATTCCCGCAAGTCCCCTCGGCCGCTTTGTATTCGCCTGCTTTGCACTTTCTGGCAAAGGACGGTCTCACGGCAGCCTCTCAAGTTAGCATCTGAGGCGGACCTGTGGGTACCGGGGTGATGAGGGGCGGTCATCTGGGCCAGGCGTGTGTGTGACCAGTGAGCGCACAGACTCCGCAGCAGCGGACACGGACAGCAGGGGGGCGCCAACGGTGGGAAGCTCTGAGACCTTGGAACTCCAGTGGCCACCACTTGTGGCCACGCAAATGAGCTGGGGGCTGGCTCCCACCATGCTGTCTCTCAGGGGCTCTGGGTGAGGGGCGGGTGCGCCCATGGTGAGAGATTGGAACTACAGGCACATCCTTTCCTCGAGGATTGGTTAACTGAACTCCTACGCAGCCTTATAATGCAGGGCTGTGCAGCTCCAGCTAGTACTGGAGTCCTAGAGTACTCGAGTACTAGTACTCGAGTACTCTGTGTGTACTAATAGGGAAAGATCTTCGAGTGAAAACGGCAAGGCACGGAAGTGTGTGTGGTGCGCTTTGCCTTTGTGTGGTAGAAAGGGGGAAACTATACATATTTACTATATATGCATATCCAGAAGAAACCAGTGATACTGGTTGCTTTTGGGGAAGGGTGGGGAAAGAGGAAGGAGGAGACTTAGCACTCCATACCCTTTTGTGTGTTTTGAAATTTGAGCCATGTGACTGTATTACCTATTCAAAATAAATAAAAAATGGGCCCAAACAGGACCTGACTTGTTGGTTGGTTGGTTGGTTTGCTACTGACAAGTCTTTTAAGAAGGGGTGAGGGTAGGGGTAAAGTAAAGTGAATGAATATGGACCCAGGGACTCGATTTGGTCGGTCTCTGAGACCCAGAGAAATGGATGTGGCCTCTGGTGGATAACTCCTGTGCGCTTCTCTTGCCTGTCCAGCCCTGAAGACAATCTTAAGCCTCGGTCGTGCTCTCTCTCTCTCTCCCTGTCTCCATCTCTGTCCCTCTCTTGTTTCCTCTCTGTGTCTCTTAAAAGAGGGGACAATGGGAAGCAATGGAGAGAGGTGACTTCTGCCTGCTGAGAGCCTGGGCCGGGTTCATTTATGGCACTGCCTGAGCTGGAAGCCGGAGTGACAGAACACGGAGATTGAGGGCGAGAAGCCACTGAAGCCTGGGACAGAGGAGAAAAGCCATGGATGCTAAGGCCAACCGTGACTCCGATACGGACCTTGTACTTCCTCTCTCCCTGACCTGAGTACTTTCTCTATCACGAGCAGATCGGTTTTCCACCTTGTATGGCTCCTTCTTATGACCAGCCGCACGGCGGTCAGTGCTGGGGGAAAGGGAAGGCGGGAATGCTGGTGTCCGCCCCTCCCCCCAGCCCATCACACTCACGTGAATCTCATGACCTTGAAACCCACGTCCACACCAAAGAACATGAGTGTTTGTACGCGGTCATATGTGTGAGTGGGTGTGAATGCTCACCAGCTTGTGTGTGTGGTTGTGTCTTTACATTTCCTCACAGGGGTGACACCACATGTTCCAGCCTCAAATGAGAGGAGGCAGGAGGGACATGTGGATCATTAGAACGCCTGCCCAGCTGGGGTCAGAAGGGCCGCGGGGTGGATTCCCAGCCCCCTACCCAAACCTAGTCTCTTCCTTAGACCACTGAGGCCAGCTTAGAATGTTGGCCTCACATTTGTGATCCAGTGATAGGAGTGAATACTTACCAAGCATGTTAAGTTCTGAAGGAACCAGTGCCCCCAAAGCTAAAATCTTTAGGACATGGGCCCCTTGCCCTAACAGGAGCTGGACAAGGAGAGCCTGAGGCTTAGCTCAGAGGGCATAGCTGGGACTTCTCTAGGAATGTAGACACTAGAACGTTCTGGAAGGAGCACAACATGTGTTCTCCTGCCTCTGCTCTCCTCCTGCAGCCCCTGGGAAGGGCTCCAGCTCCAAGTGCAAGAGGATTCCTTCATACATCCAACAAAGATTTATAGTGCGCCTTCTAAGGGCCAGGCACATGCGAGGCACTAGGATGCGTTAGTGAATAAGACGCACAATTTTTGTCCTCGGAGGAGGGAGGCTAGGAAAGGAGAGTTGCAGTCAGGACTGCAGGGAGGAGAGAGGAGGACAAGAGCAGGGGCTCCTGACTCAAACTTAGGGACTGTGGAAGGCTTCCTGTGGGACACGATGTCTAAACTTGGGACAAGGAGGACAAGGGAGAGAATTTTCCAGGCTGGGGAAACAGCGTGATCAAAGGCCAGGAGGTGACAAAGCGGCACCATCCAAGTACTTAAGTTCATTGATAGGCATATGGGCTCTAAGGAAGCCTGGAGGGACAAGCAGGGGACAGACGAAGCGTGTTCTTGTAAGCCACGGTTACCCTAAAGAAAAATGCAGAGTCATGAAAGGATTTGGGGCAAGGAGTGACAAGAGTCAGATTTGCCTTTCAGGACATTCCCTTTGGCCCAGCTACAAAGAATGGAGCTGACAGAAGACCTGGCCATGGGCAGTGAGTCAGAAGTAAGAAATGGTGGTGGCCTGAACTGTGGCAGGGCCCCCCCGGCAGACTCCTGTGGAGAGTCTGGCCCCATGAGGCCCTGTTTCAGAGCACCCCGATCAGAACCCCACATCTGGATGCCTTTCTCCTCCCACCTTCTGCCGAGCTTGCTGGGAAAATGAGGTGGGATCTCTGGCCCCTGACTGGTCTTTCTCCCAGCAGCCCATTACCTCCTGAATGGAAGAGTTATTATAGTTCAATTAACGGATCGCTTGGGAAAGTCAGTTGCTGAAGAAAAAATCCCACCCAACAATCAGGCTCTTCTGAAGTCGGTGTGGTTATGCGATAATTGGTTAGATCATCCTTGTAGACTTCATATGGTACAAAGTGGGTCTGAAAAAAATTAAACCCCTATAAAAGAGAAAGTACCTGGCGCCCCCCTGACGGCTTCTTTGACTGGATTTGGCGATGAGGATGGACTCATTAATTCCACAGCCTCTTTACCTGGTTAAGGGGGAACCCCACCCTTCGGGCTCCTTCCAGAAGGTTCTCCTTCAGTTATCCGCTCCTCCGCTTGTATTTTCCCTCTCTGCCTCTTGACTGGCTCTTCTCGACTCTCATCTTGCCAAGCCTTCCCCGGGGACCCTGCATCTCCCGGGCGGGGGTCTTCTCTCCGCCTGTGCCTTCACAAAAACACCTTCCTCCAAGGAGTGCCCCACCCCCATCACTCCTCCACCCGCTGCCCTCCCTCTGCTGGCCCACATCCACAGACGCTGCCCCAACAAAGGTCACCAGTGACTTCTAATCAATGGGCCTTTCCGGGCACCTACCTTCTGGACCTCTCAGTGACATTTGACAACACTGCCTACCCCCTTCTTGAAATTCTCTCCTGTCTTGACTTCCCCACATTCTGACCCTCCTTGTCCGTATTTGCTGCTTCACAATCTTCCACGATGGCTCCTTTACCTCTGCCCCCCCCCCACCAGCCCACATAGCCCCAAACCTTGGCATTTTCCAGGACTCTGTCTTGGGTCTCCTCTCTTCTCTGTCCAGAAGTCCCCCCCAGGTGATCTCAGCCTCTCTTACTTGAACTGCTAATACTTGTTGTTGGCCCAAATCTGGATTTCTAGCTTAAAACACCTCTCCTACGCCCAAGACCCATAGAGCCAATGGCCCTATTTCTAGGCATCTATACAGGGACTTCCCATGAGCACCTCAAACTCAACCTTGTTGGTTCTCCCTTAAACTTGCTGCTCTTCAGGTACATCCTTTCTGGAAAAAAGCCCATCAGGTCACAGGAAACCTTTGTGTCACCTAAGACACTGTGCTCATTCTCACCTACCCACACCCAGTCAGGCACCTGGCCCCATCACCTCTGCCCTTAAACATCTCAGACTCATGCCTTCTCCTCTGTCCTCGAGGTCGCTGGCCTCACCCTGGCCCTCTGCCTCTAGTCTGTCCCATACCCAAGCATCCACCCATACCCACGCCATAGCCAGAGCTGTCCCCCTACAATGCAGATCCAAGAGGAGCTTGACCTGTGAGGGACCAGGTGGGCCCAGCCGACCGCTCAAGGCCTCTGGGGTGGCAGCTCTGCTCAGATACCATGTTCTGGGGCCCAGTCTTCAGCCTGCAGGCTGGGGGTGGACCCTGGCTCCCAGGGATCAACTCATCCCATTCATAGAGGCCGGGGCCACGTTTATTCAAAGGGAAATATGTCCTAATGAGAGGAGCAGCGTGCGTGTTCCTGTCTCCTGAGTAATTCTCCAAAAAGGGACACTTTTCCCGCAAGTTTTTAGGGTATTTGGGCCTGACGGTTGGGAAGATTTGAATGAAACGATATCAGAGGGCATAATGTGACAGCAAGACACGTAGAGAAGGTGGTCAGGGGTGGCCTCTCTTATATACCAGCTTCCCCACCAGCCAAGGCAAAGGGTTCTCCCCCAGTGGTGACCCACCTCCCCATGTGAGAGCCTGGCGATACCTTACTGGAGTGAACGTTGACCTCTGCTTGGCAACACTGGTTAGAGAAATGGGAGCCATCATAACAGTGTGTTCTTAGCTGGGAGCTGAGACAGTAACTCCCCAAAGAGCCCGGACTCGAGTTCCCCGGCTGGCACACTGCCTTGTGGCCAGGGCTAGGTCTCGGCGTTAGATCCTGGTCCATCTTAGGCAACCCTCTCAGGTCCCCTCCCTCTTCGGGAGCTTTGTACTGTCACTCAATAAACTTTACTATCACTCAAGAAACTTTGCTTTGCTGCCCACCACTTTTCATCTGGTTTACCTCTTCATTCTTCAAAGCGGCGTGACCAAGAACTGTGGTCACCGAAGGAAAAAAATCCTGTAAGTCCAGCAGAAAAATAAATGTTTTATCTTTGTATGTAGGACAAAAAATATGAATAAGCAATTAGCAAAAGATATACAAATAGCCAATGAACATATGAAAAGATATTCAATCTCTCTAGTAATATAGTAAATACAAAATAATAACGAGATACTATTTTTTTACATGAATATTGTCAAAAGAATTTTAAGATTGACAGTATCTGGTGCCCGGGTGGCTCAGTCAGTTAAAGCGTCTGCCTTTGGCTCAGGTCATGACCCCAGGGTCCTGGGATCAAGCCCCGTATCAGGCTCCCTGCTCAGGGGGGAGCCTGCCTCTCCCTCTCCCGCTACCCCCTGCTTGGGTGTGCTCTCTCTCTCTATTAAATAAATAAATAAAATCTTAAAAAAAGAAAAAAGATTGACAGTATCTTGTAATGCCAGTGGTTAAAAAAAAAAAAAAAGATTCTGGTTCTTCTTACTCTAAATGTCACACAGCCCGTTTCCAATGACCCCCTTCTTGCCTTCGTGGTCGTAAGCTATAGTCCCTGTCCTGACTGCAAGAAATTCTCCAGTCCCTTGTCTCCATGTTACTGCTCAGTGGATGGGAGCCCTGGATGCGGATTCTGCTCCCCAACCCTCAGGGGTAGGGATTGAATGTCATGTTTCTTTATGTTTCTATATCAGGTAACAAGCTCAGTGCCCTGGTACCTGGTTCGCGGGAAATTGAATAACAGGCATGATTTGGGGGCTGCTCATCTTCAGGGTTAGGGAAGACTCTGTAGTCTGGGATTTGGGGGTGGTGGTCAGCTAGTCTTCAGGTGACAGCCGTCACGGCTATCAGGTTCACTTTCTGCGGCCCTGAGGCCAGCCTCGCTAGGGTGGTGATGGGAGGGGGGACCTGCCCTGGGCGTTGACCCACACCCACTTTCTCCTGTGCCAAAGCCCTATTCCCTCCTTTTCCTCTCACCCCACAGTAGCCCTGGATGACCCACGGGGTACTGGTTAAAGGGCTCGTTTCTGCGTCCCTCGGACCTGAGGGACGAAAGGGAAGTACATTTGTCACAGTATATTCCTTTATGTTTTCTAGATTGTTTACCAAACATTCTGTGTTTGTTCATCAAAGTGTTTTCAGAACATTTTTAAAATTAGAAATATTTAAAATGCTGGGGCGCCTGGGTGGCTCAGTCAGTTAAGCGTCTGCCTTCGGCTCAGGTCATGGTCCCAGGGTCCTGGGATCGAGCCCCGCATCGGGCTCCCTGCTCGGCGGGAAGCCTGCTTCTCCCTCTCCCACTGCCCCTGCTTGTGTTCCCTCTCTCGCTATGTCTCTCTCTGTCAAATAAATAAATAAAATCTTTTAAAAAATATATTTAAAATGCTTTTTTTCCACAAAGAGCTTCTGCAGAGTCTGAAACCAGATCAGCAAGGGGGGAGTTATTATGGGATGGAGGGCCCTGCCTTTTGCACCACTTTGGAATGGGCGCCAGTACCCCTACCACATTAAAGAACAAGGGAAAGGAAAACCCTTTGAGTTTCCATATCAAAATACAGCTGAATGCAGGGCGCCGGGCTGGCTCACTGGGTGGAACAAGTGCCTCTGGATCTTGGGGTTGCGAGTTCGAGCCCCACATTGCAGAGATTACTTAAAGATACTATCTTTAAAAACAAAAACAAAACTACAGCTGGATGTATTAATGTTTCTGGATAACCTGCCTTTTTTGTTATCGATTTACCTGGTTTAACTCTCCCAGGTTCTGAGACGCCTCACTGCCTACCCGCAATTACGACCTTGCTTGAAACGGGTACCGCACAAAACTTCCTGATCCTACCTCTTCTGCCCCCCATTTTGTCCCCACCTCACACCCAATACACCAACCTTTTGGCTGTTTCCTGCCCATGTTGGGCTGTTTTGAGTTTCTTTACCTTTGCACCTTCTGTTTCCTTTGGCCGTCATGTCTTTCCTCTTTCTGTCCCACGAACGCATTCTGCCTGCAAGGTCCAACTAACGTCTTCCCAGGCAAATCTTCCTGGGCAGGTCCACGTTGGAAAGGATTCTCCCCCAGGCTCACGAGGGAAGCATGTCCCCTCCGTGGAACCCTCAGTCTCTCCTTATTCCCCTCAGGACCTGGCCGTCCAGATGAGGGTGGCCTCTTACAGGTCACCTGGCGGAGAATGGGAGGTGGCTTCGCTCTCTGCTTCTGCAACATTTCAGTGGAGGGTTTCCTGGAGTTGAGGGCTGTGGGCTGCTAAGTTAATTCCACAGCCAGTTTTCCAAGCCCCCTGACCTCAGACCTGGCCCATCAGTCCTGCTTAAAGGGGAGACAAGGGATTTCTGTTACACTCTGCACCTGCCCCCCACCGCCCCAATTTCTGACTGGCTCCCCACCCCGTCTACTCCCCTCCAGTGATCTAGGGTGCTCAGAGCCTCCCCACTGTAGATCTGGCTCAGCCCTTCAGCCTCCCAACTCCGCCCAGGTGCTTTGTGCTCTCAGCATTACTCTCCAAGCTGGAGCCCGCCGACAGGGCTCTGGCTGATGGCTGGTGAGGAGTCGGAGAGAGTGATGAGAAGCAGAGCCTGGAGGGAAGGGGGGGGACCCCACTGGAGAGGTGTGGGCAGGTGAGTTTCGCTTGCGGCCTCGCAGCCAAGAAAAAGGTTCCATCTGGAGGGTGGAGGAAGAACCCACGGACAGTCCCTTTCTGTCCCAGTTCCTTCTTCCTCTTGCCTCCCTCCAGCTGTGTTATTTCCAAAACCTACCCTTCCTCCAACTTGGTTCCCCAACCCTGACCCTGAGTGTTTGATTTGGAACAAGAGGGCAGAGGATTACATGGGCCACTTAAAGTCCAGGTTCCTACTTCAGCCCCACCTCCTGAGTTTGGCCTGACCCCTGACCCCTCCAGCTCCACCCCCACCCCCGCCCAACCATCTGCCCTTGGCTGCTTACCTTCAATGTGCCCATCATGCCTCTTGCCCAGCGGCACCTCTCAGAGAGCAGGAAACTCCAGAGACTCAAAGAGACGTCTTGCACCCAGGTCCTGTCTGTCTTTTATCTTTCTATTTCCCATTCTGCATAATGATTCAGGAGCCTAAGGACCATCCAGGAGATTTAACTATGGCTATCTTCATTATTTTGTCCCTGTGTAGTGTGCTGGTGACGGCCATGGGTGATGGCGGGAGTGAGAAAGGAGTGGAGAGGGAATGTAAACCCGGCCAGCCTCCCCGCTGCCCCTCCGTGTCCCCCAGTGCCCAG
>NW_027397923.1:0-15873 GCF_003265705.2 Callorhinus ursinus
AACCCGGCCAGCCTCCCCGCTGCCCCTCCGTGTCCCCCAGTGCCCAGCCCGGGACACACCCCGGCCAGAGCCAGCCGTTTGCAGACCTGAGCCGAGAGGAGCTGACGGCCGTGATGAGCTTCCTGACCCGGCAGCTAGGGCCAGGCCTGGTGGATGCAGCCCAGGCCCGCCCCTCGGACAACTGCGTCTTCTCGGTGGAGCTGCACCTGCCCCCCAAGGCCGCAGCCCTGGCCCACCTGGACAGGGGGAGCCCCCCACCTGCCCGGGAGGCACTGGCCATCGTCTTCTTTGGCGGACAACCCCAGCCCAACGTGAGTGAGCTGGTGGTGGGGCCACTGCCCCGGCCCTCCTACCTGCGGGATGTGACGGTGGAGCGTCACGGGGGCCCCCTGCCCTACCACCGCCGCCCCGTGCTGATGCGAGAGTACCTGGACATAAACCAGCTGATCTTCGACAGAGAGCTGCCCCAGGCTGCTGGGCTCCTGCACCACTGCTGCTTCTATAAGCGCCAAGGACAGAACCTGGTGACGATGCCCACGGCCCCCCGAGGCTTGCAGTCAGGGGACCGGGCCGCCTGGTTTGGCCTCTACTACAACGTCTCAGGGGCTGGGTTCTTCCTGCACCCCATGGGGTTGGAGTTGCTGGTAGACCACAAGGCTCTGGACCCTGCCCGCTGGGCCATCCAGAAGGTGTTCTTTCAAGGCCGCTACTACGAGAGTTTGGCCCAGCTGGAGGACCAGTTTGAGGCTGGCCTGGTGAACGTGGTGCTGATCCCAGACAATGGCACAGGTGGGCCCTGGTCCCTCAAGTCCCAGGGGCCCCCGGTCCGGCTCCTCCTCTGCAGGTCCATCCCCAGGGCCCCCGCTTCAGTGTCCAGGGGAGTCGAGTGACCTCCTCGTGGTGGACTTTCTCCTTTGGCCTTGGAGCTTTCAGTGGCCCCAGGATCTTTGACATCCGCTTCCGGGGAGAACGACTAGCTTATGAGATCAGCTTCCAGGAGGCCTTGGTCGTCTATGGTGGAAATTCCCCTGCAGCAATGCTGACCCGCTATATGGATGGCAGCTTTGGCATGGGCAAGTACTCCACTCCCCTGACCCGGGGGGTGGACTGCCCCTACCTGGCCACCTACGTGGACTGGCACTTCCTTCTGGAATCCCACACCCCCAAGACAATACGTGATGCCATTTGTGTGTTCGAACAGAACCAGGGCCTCCCCCTGAGGCGACACCACTCAAATTTCTACTCCCATTATTTTGGGGGCCTTGTAGAGACAGTGCTGGTGGTCAGATCTGTGTCGACCTTGCTCAATTATGACTACCTGTGGGATATGGTCTTCCATTCCAGTGGGGCCATAGAAGTCCGATTCCACGCCACCGGCTACATCAGCTCAGCATTCCTCTTTGGTGCCGCCCGAAGGTACGGGAACCAGGTTGGGGAGCACACGCTGGGCACCGTGCACACCCACAGCGCCCACTTCAAGGTGGATCTGGATGTAGGAGGTAAGACATCCCTGGGGAAGCAAGGATTCCCGCAGAGGGGGCTGAGGTCTCCATGCCTAGCTTTAAGAACTGTCACTGAAACATTAAAAATATAAAAACATATGAAGTAAAGGTGAAAGTCGGATTCCACAGAGATTTTCATCCTTAGCAGATCGGTTATTCTTGCATACTTAAAAATAAAATTCTTCCATATTTTAAAATATGGCATCTGCAATATTTAATAAATTATAACATTTGTTATATTGTATACCATCTATAAATATGACATACTGATATAAATATTTCAAATTTTTATTACCAAATTTGATTCATAACATACATATATTTTGCCACCTCTGTTTTTTCAGATAACTGCATATCATTCATGCAAGCAACAGTTACTAAATCCGTTTTCTCTTTTTTAGAGAGAGGGAGCAGGGGGAGGGGCAGAGGGAAAGAGAGAGAATCTTATGCCGGTTCTACACCAGGAACGGAGCCCAATGTGGAGCTCCGTCTCATGACTCTGAGATCATGACCTAAACTGAAATCAAGAGTCGGACGCCTAACTGACTGGCCACCCAGGCTCCCCATGAATGCATATTTGTGCCAATCACTGCATTAATGCAATTTAACAAAAGAAACAACATCCCTACTCTCAAGAGGCTTACATTCTAACAGAGGAGTGGAGAACATGTGGAGTGCCTTGAAAAATGTGTATGATAGAAACACTTTTATGTTTAACTGCTCTGTGCCTCACTTTACCCAAGTGTAAAAATGGTGTAACAGTGCATTCTTAGTAAGACTATTTGAGGATTAATGATGAGTACTTTAAGATGCTTTCTCTTTAAAAAAAAAAAAAATCTTTCTTTCTTTCAATAATCTCTACACCCAGCATGGGACTCGAACTCACAACCCCAAGATTGAGATTTGCTTGCTTTTCCGACTGAGCCAGTCTGGTGCCCCAAAAACGCTTTCTCTTTTGAAATAATTTTAGACTTAAGAAAAGTTGCAAACGTTGTCCAGTTCCCATATACCCTTCACCCAGTTCCCCCTAATGTTAACATCTTACACAACCACAGTATGGCAATCAAAACCAGGAGATTAACATTATTACAGTACTATTAACTAAACTACAGACCTTATTAGAGTTTCATTAGTTCTTTCATTAACTTTCTTTTTCTGTTCCAGGATCTAATCCAGGATCCCACACTGCATTTAGGTAACTTTTCTTCTTAGTTTCCTCCAATCTATGACAGCTCCTTAGGCTTTTCTTGTCTTTCATGACCTTGACACTAAGGAAGATTTGGGTCATTATTTTATACAGCATCTTTCAAATCTGATTTCTCTGTTATTTTCTCATGCTAAGATTGAGATTGTACTTCCTTTTTTTTGCAAGAAAACCAGAGAAATGACATTATGCCCTTCACAGTGCATAATATCAAGGGGTACATGAGGTTGAGATGTCTTATTACCAGAGATGTTGACCTCAAGAACTTGGTTAAGATGGTGTCTTCTGGCTTTCTCCATTGCACAAGTTACTACTTTTCCAGGGCACCTGGGTGGCTCAGTCAGTTAAGTGTCTGTCTTCAGCTTGGGTCATGAGCCCAGGGTTCTGGGATCAAGCCCCACTTTGGGCTCTCTGCTCAGCAGGAAGCCTGCTTCTCCCTCTCCCTCTGTCTGTCAGTTCCCCCTGCTGTGCTCTCTCTCTCTCTCTCTGTCAAATAAATAAATAAATAAATAAATAAATAAATAAGTAAATAAAATCTTTTTTAAAAAGTTAGCATTTTTCCATTTGCAGTTAATCAATATCTTGGGGCAATTACTGTGATGCTATGCAAATATCCTATTTCTTTTCTTCTTAAATTCTTGCCCACTGATTTTTAGCATCTGTTGGTAGACTTTTTTTTTTTTTGCAAGAATTATTACTGCAATATTTCCCTACTGGTCATCTCAATTTTTTTCTTTATTCTTTATACATTGATTAATTAGAATTCTCCAAAGGAAAAGTTATCCTCCTTTTACATTGATTTATGCATGTAATTATTCATAACTGCATTGATTCATGGATATTTATTTTATCTTAAGGTTTACAACCCAGCAGTGTTATTTATTCTGTTCCTTGCACTGTTCCAATATTGGTCATTGGGAGATGCTTCCAGTTGGTTCTTGTGTCCTTTCGATATGCCTCCATCCTTTTTGGAGTGCTTCTTTCTTTTTGGCACCACAGGATGTTCCAATTTTTTTTTATTCATCTGAGAGAGAGAGACAGAGCACAAGCAGGGGGAGAGGCAGAAGGAGAGGGAGAAGCAGAATCCCCGCTGAGCAGGGAGCCCGATGCAGGGCTCAATTCCAGGACCCTGAGATCATGACCTGAGCCAAAGACAGATGCCTAACTGACTGAGCCACCCAGGCGCCCCAGGATATTCCAATTTGATCTTGTATTTTCCCTGCTCCAGCCCTGGAACCCAACCCCCTCTCCAAGGAGCTCTGGTTCCTTTTTACTGGAGGATACTCTTTAGAAACCAAGCCCAGGGTACCAGGAGTGCTCATTAGCAATGGGACATCATTGCTTTTAGGCTCACTCATTGGACTTAACTAGAAAAGATGCATATGTATTCCACCTGACACACACATCTCTCTTTATCTCTGTACCTAAGCGAGGACGTCTCTTCAAACTCTTTGAACCGTGCCTGACAAGTAGTGAGAAGTATTAGCCATTGTTGCTGTCATTGTTGTCCATATGAGCCCACTGTGTGGATGTTCCGGAAAGAACTGTTGGCCTTTAATTGTCACCTATGGGTAGAAACCCTGGGGTGTGGACGGAGGGTCAGTGAATCCACAAAAGGAAAGCGGGAGTCTGCTTCATCAGTCTCTGCTCTCTGCTTTGGCTTGTGTTCGTTTATTGCTCTTTGGTCTCAGATCCCTTAAGTTGACTCCTAATAGGGTACCTAGTGAGATTCTGATAAAAATCATTCAAAATTCCCAGAGTTCAAGGAACAGACCGTGCCTTTGGCCCTGTTCTTAATTCCTTGCCAAACCCCAGATGATAGGAAGCACCACGAAGCTCCGGCAGCATCGGGCCCTGGCTCCGATTTTCCTTCCCTCTGGCCTGCACCACTGCTGTCTGCATGGGGTGTGCCCCCTCAATGTGGCTCTCCTGTGTGTGCCGCTGTGTGGGCAGTGCAGACCCCAGAGTAAGACTGGGGTCGCCAGCACCACCGTCATGGTAACCACATACCCTTGGTGACAAGCCAGAGCACGTTACTTAAATTCTCTAAGCCTTAAATTAAGCCTAAACTTAAATTCTCAATGGGCACAGGTGTAGTTCCTCCTTTATAAGGCTGCAGTGCAAGTAAAGCCTCAGTGCCCTGCGGTGCAGAGCTCCTTGAGGAGGAGTGAAGGTGAGCAACCACTGTTCCTATGTTCATGATAAGGCAGTTCTGGTGACGCTATAGGGCTTCACACATGAGGCATAGGGTCAGAAGGAATCTGACTGCACATTGCCTGCTAGGCTGCTCCAACTTCAGGTCAACCATCCTCCCTTGCAGGCCCTCAAAGGGAGGACGTCAGTGGAGGCCCAGTCACAAGGCATCCAGCATTATTACCAAAGATGACATTAGGCAGAAAGACCTTCTCCAAATCTCTGGGTCAGGGCTATCTTGGGTGGAGGGAAGGGAAGCAGGGACACACTCCATTCTGGGTTTCTCCTTGGCCCCACTCTGAAGCGGTGAGTGGCGGGGCAGGGACAGAGTCCAGAGGGGACAGGGCAGCTGCATTACCAGCCCTCCCTCCCCCCACCTGCCTCCACCCCACCCCACCCCCCGCCCGCCCCGCAGGACTGGAGAACTGGGTCTGGGCTGAGGACATGACCTATGTCCCCACGGCGGTACCCTGGAGCCCCGAGCACCAGATGCAGAGGCTGCAGGTGACCCGGAAGCTGCTGGAGACCGAGGAGCAGGCCGCCTTCCCCCTGGGAGGCGCCCTCCCCCACTACGTGTACCTGGCCAGCAACCACAGCAACAAGTGGGGTCACCCGCGGGGCTACCGCATCCAGCTGCTCAGCTTTGCTGGGGAGCCGCTGCCGCAGAACAGCTCCTTGGAGAGAGCCTTCAGCTGGGGGAGGTGAGTGGCGGGTGTCAGCACTGGAGGAGGTGGACCATAAGAAGGGCCCATGTTGCTGAGAAGCTACTTGGCCCCAATCTCCCGTGGGTGTGCATGCACACACACAATCACACACACACACATTCCTGAGGCCACAATCTTAACGCTACTCCAAATGAAGCCTACTGGATGGACGCATAGATGGAGAACTCCATGCTGACTCAAATATAATAAGATGTTGAAGGTGGAATCTAGGTTGTGGGTTCATGGGTGTTCACTGGGCCATTCTTTCAACTTTTCTGCACGTTTAAAATGTTCACAATAAAAGTTGGAGGAGAAAACAAAGAGTAAGAGAGGAACACGGATCTGAGGGAACATGCCCTAACATCCAGGCATTTGACATCCTGGAATGGACTGAAGATGGGAATCAGGCCACATCTACACACATGCGTCCACGGTGCGGGCTCAGATCTGGATGGACGCGTGAGGATGACATTCCTATCTGAGGTCTGAACAGTGGGCCGGTGGACGTTGGTAATACAGGATATGGAACAAACTCAGGAACTCTATGGGACAGAGAGACAGAAAGAGAACAAGTGTACAGAGAATGAAAATGAGGCTCGACACCGCGAGACCTTTGTGCTCATTTCCCCTTTGTGTTCCCTCTTCAGTGCAGCTTCGGGCAGTAGGACAGCTTGGTGACCTCGTGATCGAATCCAAATCTCCTATGGGGTACCATCTGGCGGTGACCCAGCGGAAGGAGGCGGAGCGAAGCAGCACCAGCATCTACAATTTGAACGACCCTTGGACTCCCACCGTGGACTTCGCTGACTTCATCAACAATGAGACCATCGCTGGAGAGGTCCATTGACCGTGGAGGGGGTGGAAGCAAGAGGGGGAGGCAAAGGAAGCAAGGATGAGCCACCTTGTTCACTCCTAAAGCCACATTCCTTGGGGGTCTTTAGGACCTACCAAGAAAGAAAGCTTTGTGATTTCATATTCTTCCTGGGCTGGCAAGGGGAATCCTCACACCCGAGGCTGCTGGAGGAGGCGGGCCTGTCCCTCACAAAGCCAGGCCTCAGGACCCTCTTTTTTCTCCCCTGCCAGGACTTGGTGGCCTGGGTGACGGCTGGTTTCCTGCACATCCCACACGCAGAAGACGTTCCCAGCACGGTGACGGTGGGGAATGGTGTGGGCTTCTTCCTCCGACCCTACAACTTCTTTGACCAGGACCCCTCCTTCGAGTCTGCGGACTCGGTCTATTTCCGGGAGGACCAGGGTGCCGGGGCCTGCGAGGCCAACCCCCTGGCTTGCCTTCCCCAGGCTGCTGCCTGCGCCCCAGACCTCCCTGCCTTCTCCCATGGGGGCTTCTCTCACAACTAGGGGGTCCCCGGGGCGGGAAATATGGTCAGGGGCCCCAGGGCCAGGGTGCGTGGGGAGGGGAGCGGTAGGTGCTGGGCCAGGCGGCCTGGCGCCCTCTTCTCTTCCTTCCTTCCAGCCCAAGGCTCCCTGCCTCCCCTTCTCCCCAGGCCCCCTCTCTGTCGCCCTCCCTGACACCCCCTCCCTGCTGGGAGCATCCTGAGCCTGTGATGCCTGGCACTGGGGGAGGGGCAGAGACATGACTCAGCTTTGTTGACCCCAGACCTGCTGGGTTCCCGTCCCACAGAGAAGAATGGCCAGCTGAAGCCCGGACTGATGGCCAAGCTTTTCCCAGAAGACTCCTGTTTTTTTGTGGTTTTGTTTTGTTTTTTTTTTTGCTTTCCGGCTTTCCCCTGTTGTTTTTCAACCCATCTCCTGAGCCTCCTCAGTTCCTTCCTCGGAAGGTGAGGATGGTGTTGCGGCGCTGGGGCTAGTCCCCTAGACGCTCCAGGGCAGGGCTCCTGCCAGGCCTACGCCTCCACGGAGGAGCTAGAAGGGGGTCCTTAGCCCACATTCCTCTTACCCAACTTCTCCTCTCCCTCTTCCTTCCCTTGCCTACTTCCGCCTCCTCCTGTCGCCACCTGCTCTTACAGCCTCGGATTTCCCTCCCAGGCCTGAGAGGATATGCCTCTGTCCCGATGCTCCCCTCGTCTTCATTTCTAATTTAGGTCTCCTCTCCCGGCTCTCTGCCCATGGAAGTCTCAAAATGCAAGGGACCTCTGGTTTGAGAGGACAATCCCTGTCTGTCCCCCTGTGTCTGTCACAGACTAGAGTAGGAGTTGTCCCCACCCCTGTCCCGGGGCAGGCTGTAATTCCCGCAAGTCCCCTCGGCCGCTTTGTATTCGCCTGCTTTGCACTTTCTGGCAAAGGACGGTCTCACGGCAGCCTCTCAAGTTAGCATCTGAGGCGGACCTGTGGGTACCGGGGTGATGAGGGGCGGTCATCTGGGCCAGGCGTGTGTGTGACCAGTGAGCGCACAGACTCCGCAGCAGCGGACACGGACAGCAGGGGGGCGCCAACGGTGGGAAGCTCTGAGACCTTGGAACTCCAGTGGCCACCACTTGTGGCCACGCAAATGAGCTGGGGGCTGGCTCCCACCATGCTGTCTCTCAGGGGCTCTGGGTGAGGGGCGGGTGCGCCCATGGTGAGAGATTGGAACTACAGGCACATCCTTTCCTCGAGGATTGGTTAACTGAACTCCTACGCAGCCTTATAATGCAGGGCTGTGCAGCTCCAGCTAGTACTGGAGTCCTAGAGTACTCGAGTACTAGTACTCGAGTACTCTGTGTGTACTAATAGGGAAAGATCTTCGAGTGAAAACGGCAAGGCACGGAAGTGTGTGTGGTGCGCTTTGCCTTTGTGTGGTAGAAAGGGGGAAACTATACATATTTACTATATATGCATATCCAGAAGAAACCAGTGATACTGGTTGCTTTTGGGGAAGGGTGGGGAAAGAGGAAGGAGGAGACTTAGCACTCCATACCCTTTTGTGTGTTTTGAAATTTGAGCCATGTGACTGTATTACCTATTCAAAATAAATAAAAAATGGGCCCAAACAGGACCTGACTTGTTGGTTGGTTGGTTGGTTTGCTACTGACAAGTCTTTTAAGAAGGGGTGAGGGTAGGGGTAAAGTAAAGTGAATGAATATGGACCCAGGGACTCGATTTGGTCGGTCTCTGAGACCCAGAGAAATGGATGTGGCCTCTGGTGGATAACTCCTGTGCGCTTCTCTTGCCTGTCCAGCCCTGAAGACAATCTTAAGCCTCGGTCGTGCTCTCTCTCTCTCTCCCTGTCTCCATCTCTGTCCCTCTCTTGTTTCCTCTCTGTGTCTCTTAAAAGAGGGGACAATGGGAAGCAATGGAGAGAGGTGACTTCTGCCTGCTGAGAGCCTGGGCCGGGTTCATTTATGGCACTGCCTGAGCTGGAAGCCGGAGTGACAGAACACGGAGATTGAGGGCGAGAAGCCACTGAAGCCTGGGACAGAGGAGAAAAGCCATGGATGCTAAGGCCAACCGTGACTCCGATACGGACCTTGTACTTCCTCTCTCCCTGACCTGAGTACTTTCTCTATCACGAGCAGATCGGTTTTCCACCTTGTATGGCTCCTTCTTATGACCAGCCGCACGGCGGTCAGTGCTGGGGGAAAGGGAAGGCGGGAATGCTGGTGTCCGCCCCTCCCCCCAGCCCATCACACTCACGTGAATCTCATGACCTTGAAACCCACGTCCACACCAAAGAACATGAGTGTTTGTACGCGGTCATATGTGTGAGTGGGTGTGAATGCTCACCAGCTTGTGTGTGTGGTTGTGTCTTTACATTTCCTCACAGGGGTGACACCACATGTTCCAGCCTCAAATGAGAGGAGGCAGGAGGGACATGTGGATCATTAGAACGCCTGCCCAGCTGGGGTCAGAAGGGCCGCGGGGTGGATTCCCAGCCCCCTACCCAAACCTAGTCTCTTCCTTAGACCACTGAGGCTAGCTTAGAATGTTGGCCTCACATTTGTGATCCAGTGATAGGAGTGAATACTTACCAAGCATGTTAAGTTCTGAAGGAACCAGTGCCCCCAAAGCTAAAATCTTTAGGACATGGGCCCCTTGCCCTAACAGGAGCTGGACAAGGAGAGCCTGAGGCTTAGCTCAGAGGGCATAGCTGGGACTTCTCTAGGAATGTAGACACTAGAACGTTCTGGAAGGAGCACAACATGTGTTCTCCTGCCTCTGCTCTCCTCCTGCAGCCCCTGGGAAGGGCTCCAGCTCCAAGTGCAAGAGGATTCCTTCATACATCCAACAAAGATTTATAGTGCGCCTTCTAAGGGCCAGGCACATGCGAGGCACTAGGATGCGTTAGTGAATAAGACGCACAATTTTTGTCCTCGGAGGAGGGAGGCTAGGAAAGGAGAGTTGCAGTCAGGACTGCAGGGAGGAGAGAGGAGGACAAGAGCAGGGGCTCCTGACTCAAACTTAGGGACTGTGGAAGGCTTCCTGTGGGACACGATGTCTAAACTTGGGACAAGGAGGACAAGGGAGAGAATTTTCCAGGCTGGGGAAACAGCGTGATCAAAGGCCAGGAGGTGACAAAGCGGCACCATCCAAGTACTTAAGTTCATTGATAGGCATATGGGCTCTAAGGAAGCCTGGAGGGACAAGCAGGGGACAGACGAAGCGTGTTCTTGTAAGCCACGGTTACCCTAAAGAAAAATGCAGAGTCATGAAAGGATTTGGGGCAAGGAGTGACAAGAGTCAGATTTGCCTTTCAGGACATTCCCTTTGGCCCAGCTACAAAGAATGGAGCTGACAGAAGACCTGGCCATGGGCAGTGAGTCAGAAGTAAGAAATGGTGGTGGCCTGAACTGTGGCAGGGCCCCCCCGGCAGACTCCTGTGGAGAGTCTGGCCCCATGAGGCCCTGTTTCAGAGCACCCCGATCAGAACCCCACATCTGGATGCCTTTCTCCTCCCACCTTCTGCCGAGCTTGCTGGGAAAATGAGGTGGGATCTCCGGCCCCTGACTGGTCTTTCTCCCAGCAGCCCATTACCTCCTGAATGGAAGAGTTATTATAGTTCAATTAACGGATCGCTTGGGAAAGTCAGTTGCTGAAGAAAAAATCCCACCCAACAATCAGGCTCTTCTGAAGTCGGTGTGGTTATGCGATAATTGGTTAGATCATCCTTGTAGACTTCATATGGTACAAAGTGGGTCTGAAAAAAATTAAACCCCTATAAAAGAGAAAGTACCTGGCGCCCCCCTGACGGCTTCTTTGACTGGATTTGGCGATGAGGATGGACTCATTAATTCCACAGCCTCTTTACCTGGTTAAGGGGGAACCCCACCCTTCGGGCTCCTTCCAGAAGGTTCTCCTTCAGTTATCCGCTCCTCCGCTTGTATTTTCCCTCTCTGCCTCTTGACTGGCTCTTCTCGACTCTCATCTTGCCAAGCCTTCCCCGGGGACCCTGCATCTCCCGGGCGGGGGTCTTCTCTCCGCCTGTGCCTTCACAAAAACACCTTCCTCCAAGGAGTGCCCCACCCCCATCACTCCTCCACCCGCTGCCCTCCCTCTGCTGGCCCACATCCACAGACGCTGCCCCAACAAAGGTCACCAGTGACTTCTAATCAATGGGCCTTTCCGGGCACCTACCTTCTGGACCTCTCAGTGACATTTGACAACACTGCCTACCCCCTTCTTGAAATTCTCTCCTGTCTTGACTTCCCCACATTCTGACCCTCCTTGTCCGTATTTGCTGCTTCACAATCTTCCACGATGGCTCCTTTACCTCTGCCCCCCCCCCACCAGCCCACATAGCCCCAAACCTTGGCATTTTCCAGGACTCTGTCTTGGGTCTCCTCTCTTCTCTGTCCAGAAGTCCCCCCCAGGTGATCTCAGCCTCTCTTACTTGAACTGCTAATACTTGTTGTTGGCCCAAATCTGGATTTCTAGCTTAAAACACCTCTCCTACGCCCAAGACCCATAGAGCCAATGGCCCTATTTCTAGGCATCTATACAGGGACTTCCCATGAGCACCTCAAACTCAACCTTGTTGGTTCTCCCTTAAACTTGCTGCTCTTCAGGTACATCCTTTCTGGAAAAAAGCCCATCAGGTCACAGGAAACCTTTGTGTCACCTAAGACACTGTGCTCATTCTCACCTACCCACACCCAGTCAGGCACCTGGCCCCATCACCTCTGCCCTTAAACATCTCAGACTCATGCCTTCTCCTCTGTCCTCGAGGTCGCTGGCCTCACCCTGGCCCTCTGCCTCTAGTCTGTCCCATACCCAAGCATCCACCCATACCCACGCCATAGCCAGAGCTGTCCCCCTACAATGCAGATCCAAGAGGAGCTTGACCTGTGAGGGACCAGGTGGGCCCAGCCGACCGCTCAAGGCCTCTGGGGTGGCAGCTCTGCTCAGATACCATGTTCTGGGGCCCAGTCTTCAGCCTGCAGGCTGGGGGTGGACCCTGGCTCCCAGGGATCAACTCATCCCATTCATAGAGGCCGGGGCCACGTTTATTCAAAGGGAAATATGTCCTAATGAGAGGAGCAGCGTGCGTGTTCCTGTCTCCTGAGTAATTCTCCAAAAAGGGACACTTCCCGCAAGTTTTTAGGGTATTTGGGCCTGACGGTTGGGAAGATTTGAATGAAACGATATCAGAGGGCATAATGTGACAGCAAGACACGTAGAGAAGGTGGTCAGGGGTGGCCTCTCTTATATACCAGCTTCCCCACCAGCCAAGGCAAAGGGTTCTCCCCCAGTGGTGACCCACCTCCCCATGTGAGAGCCTGGCGATACCTTACTGGAGTGAACGTTGACCTCTGCTTGGCAACACTGGTTAGAGAAATGGGAGCCATCATAACAGTGTGTTCTTAGCTGGGAGCTGAGACAGTAACTCCCCAAAGAGCCCGGACTCGAGTTCCCCGGCTGGCACACTGCCTTGTGGCCAGGGCTAGGTCTCGGCGTTAGATCCTGGTCCATCTTAGGCAACCCTCTCAGGTCCCCTCCCTCTTCGGGAGCTTTGTACTGTCACTCAATAAACTTTACTATCACTCAAGAAACTTTGCTTTGCTGCCCACCACTTTTCATCTGGTTTACCTCTTCATTCTTCAAAGCGGCGTGACCAAGAACTGTGGTCACCGAAGGAAAAAAATCCTGTAAGTCCAGCAGAAAAATAAATGTTTTATCTTTGTATGTAGGACAAAAAATATGAATAAGCAATTAGCAAAAGATATACAAATAGCCAATGAACATATGAAAAGATATTCAATCTCTCTAGTAATATAGTAAATACAAAATAATAACGAGATACTATTTTTTTACATGAATATTGTCAAAAGAATTTTAAGATTGACAGTATCTGGTGCCCGGGTGGCTCAGTCAGTTAAAGCGTCTGCCTTTGGCTCAGGTCATGACCCCAGGGTCCTGGGATCAAGCCCCGTATCAGGCTCCCTGCTCAGGGGGGAGCCTGCCTCTCCCTCTCCCGCTACCCCCTGCTTGGGTGTGCTCTCTCTCTCTATTAAATAAATAAATAAAATCTTAAAAAAAGAAAAAAGATTGACAGTATCTTGTAATGCCAGTGGTTAAAAAAAAAAAAAAAGATTCTGGTTCTTCTTACTCTAAATGTCACACAGCCCGTTTCCAATGACCCCCTTCTTGCCTTCGTGGTCGTAAGCTATAGTCCCTGTCCTGACTGCAAGAAATTCTCCAGTCCCTTGTCTCCATGTTACTGCTCAGTGGATGGGAGCCCTGGATGCGGATTCTGCTCCCCAACCCTCAGGGGTAGGGATTGAATGTCATGTTTCTTTATGTTTCTATATCAGGTAACAAGCTCAGTGCCCTGGTACCTGGTTCGCGGGAAATTGAATAACAGGCATGATTTGGGGGCTGCTCATCTTCAGGGTTAGGGAAGACTCTGTAGTCTGGGATTTGGGGGTGGTGGTCAGCTAGTCTTCAGGTGACAGCCGTCACGGCTATCAGGTTCACTTTCTGCGGCCCTGAGGCCAGCCTCGCTAGGGTGGTGATGGGAGGGGGGACCTGCCCTGGGCGTTGACCCACACCCACTTTCTCCTGTGCCAAAGCCCTATTCCCTCCTTTTCCTCTCACCCCACAGTAGCCCTGGATGACCCACGGGGTACTGGTTAAAGGGCTCGTTTCTGCGTCCCTCGGACCTGAGGGACGAAAGGGAAGTACATTTGTCACAGTATATTCCTTTATGTTTTCTAGATTGTTTACCAAACATTCTGTGTTTGTTCATCAAAGTGTTTTCAGAACATTTTTAAAATTAGAAATATTTAAAATGCTGGGGCGCCTGGGTGGCTCAGTCAGTTAAGCGTCTGCCTTCGGCTCAGGTCATGGTCCCAGGGTCCTGGGATCGAGCCCCGCATCGGGCTCCCTGCTCGGCGGGAAGCCTGCTTCTCCCTCTCCCACTGCCCCTGCTTGTGTTCCCTCTCTCGCTATGTCTCTCTCTGTCAAATAAATAAATAAAATCTTTTAAAAAATATATTTAAAATGCTTTTTTTCCACAAAGAGCTTCTGCAGAGTCTGAAACCAGATCAGCAAGGGGGGAGTTATTATGGGATGGAGGGCCCTGCCTTTTGCACCACTTTGGAATGGGCGCCAGTACCCCTACCACATTAAAGAACAAGGGAAAGGAAAACCCTTTGAGTTTCCATATCAAAATACAGCTGAATGCAGGGCGCCGGGCTGGCTCACTGGGTGGAACAAGTGCCTCTGGATCTTGGGGTTGCGAGTTCGAGCCCCACATTGCAGAGATTACTTAAAGATACTATCTTTAAAAACAAAAACAAAACTACAGCTGGATGTATTAATGTTTCTGGATAACCTGCCTTTTTTGTTATCGATTTACCTGGTTTAACTCTCCCAGGTTCTGAGACGCCTCACTGCCTACCCGCAATTACGACCTTGCTTGAAACGGGTACCGCACAAAACTTCCTGATCCTACCTCTTCTGCCCCCCATTTTGTCCCCACCTCACACCCAATACACCAACCTTTTGGCTGTTTCCTGCCCATGTTGGGCTGTTTTGAGTTTCTTTACCTTTGCACCTTCTGTTTCCTTTGGCCGTCATGTCTTTCCTCTTTCTGTCCCACGAACGCATTCTGCCTGCAAGGTCCAACTAACGTCTTCCCAGGCAAATCTTCCTGGGCAGGTCCACGTTGGAAAGGATTCTCCCCCAGGCTCACGAGGGAAGCATGTCCCCTCCGTGGAACCCTCAGTCTCTCCTTATTCCCCTCAGGACCTGGCCGTCCAGATGAGGGTGGCCTCTTACAGGTCACCTGGCGGAGAATGGGAGGTGGCTTCGCTCTCTGCTTCTGCAACATTTCAGTGGAGGGTTTCCTGGAGTTGAGGGCTGTGGGCTGCTAAGTTAATTCCACAGCCAGTTTTCCAAGCCCCCTGACCTCAGACCTGGCCCATCAGTCCTGCTTAAAGGGGAGACAAGGGATTTCTGTTACACTCTGCACCTGCCCCCCACCGCCCCAATTTCTGACTGGCTCCCCACCCCGTCTACTCCCCTCCAGTGATCTAGGGTGCTCAGAGCCTCCCCACTGTAGATCTGGCTCAGCCCTTCAGCCTCCCAACTCCGCCCAGGTGCTTTGTGCTCTCAGCATTACTCTCCAAGCTGGAGCCCGCCGACAGGGCTCTGGCTGATGGCTGGTGAGGAGTCGGAGAGAGTGATGAGAAGCAGAGCCTGGAGGGAAGGGGGGGGACCCCACTGGAGAGGTGTGGGCAGGTGAGTTTCGCTTGCGGCCTCGCAGCCAAGAAAAAGGTTCCATCTGGAGGGTGGAGGAAGAACCCACGGACAGTCCCTTTCTGTCCCAGTTCCTTCTTCCTCTTGCCTCCCTCCAGCTGTGTTATTTCCAAAACCTACCCTTCCTCCAACTTGGTTCCCCAACCCTGACCCTGAGTGTTTGATTTGGAACAAGAGGGCAGAGGATTACATGGGCCACTTAAAGTCCAGGTTCCTACTTCAGCCCCACCTCCTGAGTTTGGCCTGACCCCTGACCCCTCCAGCTCCACCCCCACCCCCGCCCAACCATCTGCCCTTGGCTGCTTACCTTCAATGTGCCCCTCATGCCTCTTGCCCAGCGGCACCTCTCAGAGAGCAGGAAACTCCAGAGACTCAAAGAGACGTCCTGCACCCAGGTCCTGTCTGTCTTTTATCTTTCTATTTCCCATTCTGCATAATGATTCAGGAGCCTAAGGACCATCCAGGAGATTTAACTATGGCTATCTTCATTATTTTGTCCCTGTGTAGTGTGCTGGTGACGGCCATGGGTGATGGCGGGAGTGAGAAAGGAGTGGAGAGGGAATGTAAACCCGGCCAGCCTCCCCGCTGCCCCTCCGTGTCCCCCAGTGCCCAG
>NW_027397924.1:0-15871 GCF_003265705.2 Callorhinus ursinus
GTTTTTTTTCTTTCTTTCCCTTTCTTTTCCCCTGGTTTCAGGTCTTTTCTGATTTCTATAGAGTATATTTGCTGGGGACGTTGTTAACCAGTTAGCATTTTGTTCTCTCATTCATCTATTCTCCTCTGGACAAAATGACAAGACGAAAAAAATCACCTCAGCAAAAAGAACAAGAGATAGTACCGTCAGCCAGGGACCTACTCAATAAGGACATTAGTACGATGTCGAACCTAGAGTTCAGAATCATGACTTTAAAGATACTAGCTGGGCTTGAAAAAAGCATGGAAGTTATTAGAAAAACCCTTTCTGGAGAAATAAAAGAACTAAAATCTAATCAAGTCGAAATCAAAAAGGCTATTAATGAGATGCAATCAAAAATGGGGGCACTGACTGCTAGGATAAATGAGGCAGAAGAGAGAATCAGCTATAAAGAAGACCAAATGATGGAAAATAAAGAGGCTGAGAAAAAGAGGGAGAAGCAACTACCGGATCACGAGGGCAGAATTCGAGAGATAAGTGATACGATAAGATGAAACAAAATTAGAATAACTGGGATCCCAGAAGAAGAAGAAAGAGAGGGGCAGAAGGTATATTGGAGCAAATTATAGCAGAGAACTTCCCTAATGTGAGGAAGGAAACAGGCATCAAAATCCAGGAGGCACAGAGAACCCCCCTCAAAGTCAATAAAAATAGGTCAACACCCCGACATCTAGTAGTAAAACTTACGAGTCTCAGAGACAAAGAGAAAATCCTGAAAGCAGCTCGGGAGAAGAGATATGTAACCTACAATGGTAGAAATATTAGATTGGCAACAGACCTATGAACAGAGACCTGGCAGGCCAGAAAGGACGGGCACAATATCTTCAGAGCACTAAACGAGAAAAATATGCAGCCAAGAATACTATATCCAGCTAGGCTGTCATTGAAAATTGAAGGAGAGATAAAAAGCTTCCAGGACAAACAAAAACTAAAGGAATTTACAAACACAAAACCAGCCCTCCAAGAAATATTGAAAGGGGTCCTCTAAGCAAAGAGAAAGCCTAAAAGCAGCATAGATCAGAAAGGAACACAGACAATATACAGTAACAGTCACCGTACAGGCAATACAATGGCACTAAATTCATACCATTCAAAAGTTACCCTGAATGTAAATGGGCTCAATGCCCCAATCAAAAGACACAGGCTATCAGATTGGATTAAAAAACAAGACCCATCAATATGCTGTCTACAAGAGACTCATTTTAGACCCAAAGACACCCGCAGATTGAAAGTGAGGGGTGGAAAACTATTTACCATGCTAATGGACACCAAAAGAAAGCTGGGGTGGCAATCCTTATATCAGGCAAATTAGGTTTTAAGAAAAAGACTGTAATAAGAGATGAGGAAGGAAACTATATCCTACTTAAAGGGTCTATCCAACAAGATCTAACAATTGTAAATATCTATGCCCCTAACATGGGAGCAGCCAATTATATAAGGCAGTTAATAACAAAAGTGAAGAAACACATTGACAACAAAACAATAGTAGTGGGGGACTTTAACACCCCCCCTGACTGAAATGGACAGATCATCTAAGCAAAAGATCAACAAGGAAATAAAGACTTTAAATGACACACTGGACCAAATGGACTTCACAGACATATTCAGAACATTCCATCCCAAAGCATCGGAATACACATTCTTCTCTAGTGCCCATGGAACATTCTCCAGAATTGATCACATCCTAGGTCACAAATCAGGTCTCAACCGGTACCAAAAGATTGGGATCATTCCCTGCATGTTTTCAGACCACATGCTTTGAAATTAGAACTCAATCACAAGAGGAAAGTCGGAAAGAACTCAAATACATGGAGGTAAAGAGCATCCTACTAAGAATGAATGGGTCAACCATGAAATTAAAGAAGAATTAAAAAAAATCTTGGAAACCAATGAAAATGAAAACTGCTCAAAATCTTTGGGATACAGCAAAGGCAGTCCTGAGAGGATAGTATATGGCAATACAAGCCTTTCTCAAGAAACAAGAAAGGTCTCAAATACACAACCTAACCCTACACCTAAAGGAGCTGGAGAAAGAACAGCAAATAAAGCTTAAACCCAGCAGGAGAAGAAAAATAATAAAGATCAGAGCAGAAATCAATGAAATAGAAACCAAAGAACAGTAGAACAGATCAACAAAACTAGGAGCTGGTTCTTTGAAAGAATTAACAAGATTGATAAACCCCTGGCCAGACTGATCAAAAAGAAAAGAGAAATGACCCAAATCCACAAAATTATGAATGAAAGAGGAGAGATCACAACCAACACCAAAGAAATACAAACCATTATAAGAACATATGATGAGCAACTCTATGCCAGCAAATTAGAGAACCTGGAAGAAATGGGTGCATTCCTAGAGATGTATCAACTACCAAAATTGAAGCAGGAAGAAATAGAAAGCCTGAACAGACCTATAACCACTAAGGAAATTGAAGCAGTCATCAAAAATCTCCCAACAAACAAAAGCCCAGGGCCAGATGGCTTCCCAGGGGAATTCTATCAGACATTTCAAGAAGAATTAATACCTATTCTCCTGAAACTGTTCCAAAAAATAGAAATGGAAGGGAAACTTCCAAACTCATTTTATGAGGCCCCCATTACCTTGATCCCCAAACGAGACAATGACCCCATCAAAGAGGAGAATGACAGACCAATATCCTTGATGAACATGGATGCAAAAATTCTCACCAAAATAGTAGCCAATAGGATCCAACAGTCCATTAAAAGGATTATTCACCACGACCAAGTGGGATTTATTCCTGGGCTGCAAGGCTGGTTCAACATCCGCAAATCAATCAACGTGATACAATGCATTAACAAAAGAAAGAACAAGAATCATATGATCCTCTCAATAGATGCAGAAAAAGCATTTGACAAAGTACAGCATCCTTTCTTGATCAAAACTCTTCAGAGTATAGGGATAGAGGGTACATACCTCAACATTAAAAGACATCTATGAAAAACCTACAGCAAATATCATTCTCAATGGGGAAAAGCTGAGAGCTTTTCCCCTGAGGTCAGGAATGTGGCAGGGATGTCCACTCTCACCACTGCTATTCAACATAGTATTAGAAGTCCTAGCTACAGCAATCAGACAACAAAAAGAAATCAAAGGCATCCAAATCAGCAAAGAGGAAGTCAAACTCTCACTCTTTGCAGATGATATGATACTGTATGTGGAAAACCCAAAAGACTCCACCCCAAAACTGCTCGAACTCATACAGGAATTCAGTAAGGTAGCAGGATATAAAATCAATGCACAGAAATCAGTGGCATTCCTATACACCAACAACAAGACAGAAGAGAGACCAATCAAGGAGTCGATCCCATTTACAATTGCACCCAAAACAATAAGATACCTAGGAATAAATTTAATCAAAGAGGCAAAGGATCTGTACTCAGAAAACTATAAAATACTCAGGAAAGAAATTGAAGAAGACACAAAGAAATGGAAAAACGTTCCATGCTCATGGATTGGAAGAACCAACATTGTGAAGATGTCAATGCTACCTAGAGCAATCTACACATTCAATGCAATCCCCATCAAAATACCATCCACTTTTTTCAAAGAAATGGAACAAATAATCCTAAAATTTGTATGGAACCAGAAGAGACCCCGAATAGCCAGAGGAATATTGAAAAAGAAAAGCAAAGCTGGCGGCATCACAAATCCGGACTTCCAGCTCTATTACAAAGCTGTCATCATCAAGACAGTATGGTACTGGCACAAAAACAGACACATCGATCAATGGAACAGAATAGAGAGCCCAGAAATGGACCCTCAACTCTATGGTCAACTCATCTTTGACAAAGCAGGAAAGAATGTCCAATGGAAAAAAGACAGTCTCTTCAACAAATGGTGTTGGGAAAATTGGACAGCCACATGCAGAAGAATGAAACTGGACCATTTCCTTACACCACACACAAAAATCGACTCCAAATGGTTGAAAGACCTAAACGTGAGACAGGAGTCCATCCAAATCCTAAAGGAGAACACAGGCAGCAACCTCTGTGACCTCAGCCACAGCAACTTCTTCCTAGAAACATCGCCAAAGGCAAGGGAAGCAAAGGCAAAAATGAACTATTGGGATTTCATCAAGATAGAAAGCTTTTGCACAGCAAAAGAAACAGTCCACAAAACCAAAAGACAACCAACAGAATGGGAGAAAATATTTGCAAACGACATATCAGATAAAGGGCTAGTATCCAAAATCTATAAAGAACTTATCAAACTCAACACCCAAAGAACAAATAATCCAATCAAGAAATGGGCAGAAGACATGAACAGACATTTTTCCAAAGAAGACATCCAAATGGCCAACAGACACATGAAAAAGTGCTCACCATCGCTCGGCATCAGGGAAATCCAAATCAAAACCTCAATGAGATACCACCTCACACCAGTCAGAATGGCTAAAATTAACAAGTCAGGGAACAACAGATGTTGGCGGGGATGCGGAGAATGGGGAACCCTTCTACACTGTTGGTGGGAATGCAAGCTGGTGCAACCACTCTGGAAAACAGTATGGAGGTTCCTCAAACAGTTGAAAATAGAGCTACCATATGATCCAGCAATTGCACTACTGGGTATTTACCCCAAAGATACAAATGTAGGGATCCTAAGTGGTACGTGCATCCCAATGTTTATAGCAGCAATGTCCACAATATCCAAACTGTGGAAAGTGCCAAGATGTCCATCAACAGCTGAATGGATAGAGAAGATGTGATATATATATACAATGGAATATTATGCAGCCATCAAAAGAAATGAGATCTTGCCATTTGCAACAACGTGGATGGAACTGGAGTGTGTTATTCTGAGTGAAAGAAGTCAATCAAAGAAAGATATGTATCATATGACCTCACTGATATGAGGAATTCTTAATCTCAGGAAACAAACTAAGTGTTGCTGGAGTGGTGGGGGATGGGAGGGAGGGGGTGGTTGGGTGATAGACATTGGGTAGGGTATGTGCTATTGTGAGCGCTGTGAATTGTGTAAGACTGTTGAATCACAGATCTGTACTTCTGAAACAAATAATGCAACATATGTTAAGAAAAAAAAGATAGCAGGAGGGGAAGGATGAAGACGAGTAAGTTGGAGGGGGAGACGAAGCATGAGAGACGATGGACTCTGAAAAACAAACTCAGGGTTCTAGAGGGGAGGAGGGTGGGGGATGGGTTATCCTGGTGATGGGTATTAAAGAGGGCACAGTCTGCGTGGAGCACTGGGTGTTATGCACAAACAATGAATCATGGAACACTACATCAAGAACTAATGATGTAATATATGGTGATTAACATAACAATAAAAAAATTAAAAAAAATTAAAGGGAAAAAAATGGTTTCAGTCACACAACTTCATGGGTGTTAGATTCTAGGTATGATGAACTGTCCTTGAATGTTTACCTATAAAGTAGGCTGTATCCTGAACTCTTCTGGTTTCCTTTCATAGCTGGCTAATTTTCTACCTGATTGCTTGCACGCTCTGGGGCTGACTTTGAAAGCCCACCTACGGGACCACCTCCTGAAATGAGCCCACTGTTTAACTGAACTGACCTGAATGACCTTGTTATGAAATGTGGAATAAGGTACTAACTCTATACACGAGAGTTCCAAAATAATGGCTCTATGAAGGATGGGGGCTCAGCTTTGTACTAGGGAATATCTGCAACTGGATGCAAGGGTGTTCCATTCCTCGAATCCTGACCTACACCTCTTCCCAGCAGGAAGTTAGCTCGAGCGGTTGTTTCCCCTACCCCTCAAGAAAAAGGAATGGTGAAAAGCCAGGGGTGGGATGGGTTAATCTGTTGTGCTTATATATCTGCTGCTGCAGCATAGGGATGCATGTCCCCTCCTGATACGTGGCTCCAGGAGGCATCTTGGAAGAATGGCATGTTAAGACTGTATGGATCACAAAGATGGGGGGTGTTGAGTGTAGGAGGGCTGACAGCACTGACTCCATCTTTGGCTCCATCTTGTTCATGCCCATGCAGTGACCTCTGGGACTGCATGTTCCAGGTTCCATGGCGGTGAATGCGTGCTCTGCCCAGAATGTGGGCAGGCTTGTTCTGATGTTCCCTAAAGGCACTTCAGGTCTCTCTTAGGACAGGTGCACAGGTAGTACCACTTGAACTACCCTGTAGCCTCATCACTGTGACCCCCCATAAAAGCTGGGAATTAAGGTCCAGGCTAGATGGAGAATAGGGGTGGAGGGTGACTGTGTACAGCCTGGATCATCGTCTGTTGGACCGCCCCCTCCTGGGATTCGTAAGTTATCCTCAGTGAAGCTCTGTGAAATGGTATGGAGTGGCTGGCTTCCTCTTTTCCACCTTAAAGGACATCCGCATTCTGGAGGACACTTTACTGACCCTCCTCCACCTTCTAACAGTAACAGCTCAAATTTCTACATCAAATAGCTTCTAGTAGTTTCTAATACCCAGCAGTCTCTCTAACATAATTATATGTCTTGGTGGTTATATTTGGGCTGTCTCTACAAATGTTATTTGTAGAATTTTCTCTCCAAATAGCTGAGTCTTCCATCTATTTATAGTTGTGTTCTTAATTTAAATTCAGGACAAAAGCCAGCAGCCAATGTCCTGCTGCAGTGTATAGTGTAAGAAGGACTTCTAAATATTTGTTGGCTTCTGTAAGGAAAAGAAGACCTTATGAGTCTCCCTTATCAACACTGCTTGGAACGGGATGAGAAGCCTATGATCCTCATTTCCCTTCACATGGGAGAGGGTTTGGCAGGTGACGGCTGGAAAGTATCCCTCTGCATAGGAGACCATCCGCAAGGCAGGCCACAGCTATGTCTGCCCAGTCGAGCTGTGCAAGAGTCAACAAAAGTGGGGAGAGGCTGAAACCAACCCTAGGCACTGGGGAGTCCAACAGAAGAGCAAAGGCCTTGAAGCCAGAGACCCCCAGGTTGGAAGTTGGGCAAGTCACTTATGTCAGAATCCGGCTCTTCATCTCTGAGGAGGGTAGTCCTCTCTTGCTTCTTCAGGGTTAGCCAGGAGTGCTGAGGGAGGGCAGGTGTGGCGGCTAGGGCCAGCGGACCCCGAGCATGGTCAGGTGTGCATCAGGCTGCAACCTGTGTCCTGGAGCGTCACTCTGTTCCCCGCAGACTTGGGTGGACCTCTTTTCTGAGCACACTGACTTTTTTTTTTCCTCCAAAAACTCCTTCTGAGGCATAGTCTATATGTTCCATGGTTGATTTCTTTCTTTCTTTTTTTTTTTAATTTGTGAAAATGTAAACATACGTTTGGCCACTTGCACCACATCACCGTTGCTGTACTGTTTACCTCTTTGGCTGAACACCAGCTGTGAGCTTCGGTGCTCATCTGGTCTGCTTGGCTAGGAGGATGACTTTCATGCCACTTTGAGATGGTTGACATTTAAGTCTCAGCAGCAATTGCTGGCACACTTCCAGGTTACTTTGGAAAATTGATTTAAATCCACTTGTTTTTGTTTTTTTTTTTTCTCCCTGAAAGGAATCAGAAAACACTATTAACAGCATTTGCTTTGGGGTGACAGGGTGTGTGGGAGAGGAGGTGTGGTGGCAGCTTCTGAGATGATCCTGCCTCCCCGCAGTCAGACCCTTGTGTAAGCCCCTCCTCTTGAGTGTAGGCTGCACTTACAGACTTGCCTCTAATGACTAGAACTCAGAAGTGGTGGATATCCCTTCCAGGATTCGTTTCTAGAAAGACTGTGGCTTCCATCTTGGGTATCTTCCTTGGCCCTACACCTGTCTCTGGTCTCCTCACTTCGAGGGAAGCTGGTTATTCTGTTTTGAGCTGCTCTGTGCATAGTCCCAGGGGGCAAGGAACTGAGGGGGGCCTGCATCCAACAGCCCACGGGGAGCTGGCACCCTCAGTCCATTGCCTGTGAGGGAGTAAATCCTGCCAACAACCAAGTGCGTGGGCTCAGAAGCAGATCCTCCTTGAGCCAAGCATTTACAGGAGACCCGTCCAGTCAACAGCTGGAGCCACAGACAACCAGCTAAGCAGCACTAGATTTCTGACCCACAGAAAGAGTAAATATTTTGCTTTAAAAGCTGCGTCAAATCCTTATGTAGGATGTAACCCACCAGCAACACTGGCATCAAACAAACCATGACTGACTCTTCCATGGAGCGGTTCTGGAAACTCCACTGTCACGCACCCTGCCACTTGGCATGGTGATGCTCAGGGTCAGAGCCTACGGTACACCTAGACCACAGAACCTCCGCCAGTTAGTGCAAAATAGGTATTTCCACCCACAAATTTGCCAGAAGATGCCACTCTCTCAAATTGTAATTTTTTTACTCCTTAGTTCTATACAGGCAGTATGTCTGCTTAGTGAAAAGTAGGTTACATATGCATCTCCAGCTGCAAGGGAGTCTGGGAAATGTCGGTTTACTTTTTTTTTTTTTTTTAAAGATTTTATTTATTTATTTGACAGAGAGAGACAGTGAGAGCAGGAACACAAGCAGGGGGAGTGGGAGAGGGAGAAGCAGGCGTCCCGCTGAGCAGGGAGCCTGATGTGGGGCTCGATCCCAGGACCCTGGGATCATGACCTGAGCCGAAGGCAGACGCTTAACGACTGAGCCACCCAGGCGCCCTGTCGGTTTACTTTTGATTCACTTTAAGGCTTCTCTCTCCTCTCCCTCTGGCTTTTCCAACTATTTGTTACATTGTTTAACTTTTGGCATCTTCAAATCTTAATATACAGAAAGCTTTACTTTTTTCGGTTCAGACACCTGTACTTTGACTTCCTTTAAACTCCCCATAAAACTGTTTTCTCCAGGAGGGGTGCCTGGGTGGCTCAGTTTGTTAAGCATCCCACTCTTGGTTTCAGCTCAGGTCATGATCTCCGCGTCCTGGGATCGAGCACAGGGTTGGGCTCCACTCTCAGTGGGGAGTCCGCTTGTCCTTCTCCTTGCCCCTCTGCTTCTCCCCCCACCTCTCCCTGCTCATGCTCTCTAAAATAAATAAAACCTTTTAAAACTATTTTATCTTTCTTCACCTTTGCTTTACTGAGACACTTTTAACAGTGAAAGAAGGCACTACTGATAATTACACAGGGGCAAAGGTGTAATCCAGTATATCTTCAGTCACCCCATGGAAACAGGGGTATGTTCCTGCCAGATTGCTGCATCTGACCTGGAAAATACAGTTTTCCACTAATAAAAATATAAGATCAAAATTGAATTACGTAATTCTTCTCTCCACAAGCTAAAATACATAGAAAAACATAGAAAGGAAGTAAGCAAAAATGCTAGCCTTGGTTACTTCCAGATGGTGAGATGATGAGTGATTTTTGTTTCCTAATTCTCTTTTCTGTGCATTCCTAGTTTTCTCCATTATAAATGAGTTACTTTAAAACTAGGAAATTTACTGGGAAATAAAAAAAAAGTAAAACCTTTCTTATAGCCTAAGTGAACAAAAATTTTAACAATAGTTTAGAAAACTTTGTATTCAGAAACCAAGTATTTTTCCCTTTAAACTCCTCTGATTATAAAAAGTAGCTAATAGACCATTTTAATTTTGACCACCTTGAAGGAGGAGTCCTGTTGCAAGCAGTGAGGGGAGAGGAAGCACAGAAATTGGGAAGGTCTCACTAAGACCTCAAGTTGGAGGATGGAAGTGAAGTGTCTGGGAAAGCCAAGGGAAGAAATAGGGGCCAGTCCCTCAGCACAGAAGCCCATTGGTGGCAGGATCGAGAATAGTGGGTGTCTGTGTGTCCCTTCTCACGATCTGGACCCCAGTCCTGTGAGAGGCCAGATCTATGCTCTCCACGGTTTTCGAGAGATCTGTATGAAGAAAATGTAAGGACAAAGTTCCCAGATTGCCTACTTTCATTCCCAATCCAGCAATCCTCTGGAAAGATGAAAAACTGGGACTCGTGGGGCTTCTTACCAAACTGCAGGAAACCCATAAGTGCCATGGAGGGGGCAATCCACGGCAGAGAGCCAATATGTGGATAATTTGCTGTTGCTGCCTGAAGTAGAACATAGAACAAATGAAACAAATCTATACTTAAATATTTTCAGAATTTTTTTTTCTAAAATGAAGACTATCCTTTTCAGATGAGAAAAATTTACAGTTTATGGCCAATGCCATGATAATGTTCCAGAGAATCAGCTAAACTACAAGGTTAAAGAGAGAATCTTATAAATATGTACATTACCTATTAGGTTTAAGACTGAAAATAAACTCGGACCTCTTTTAAGTAGCATGAAATACTAGTAGATATTGGAGCAGCTTTCAGAGCAGTGTTCCTCTGTAAGTCTGTAGGCTGGCAGCTTCATCACTGGGCATCTTCTTAGAACATCCTATCTTAGAGCCCTGTCCTGGACACACACATTTCCGTTCTCTGGAGGTGGGGCCCAGAAATGTTTTTTTTAATAAATCCTCCAGATGTTTCTGATGCATGGTAAAGTTTGTGAAACTCTGGAGGTGTGGTTTTGTTTTTGTTTTTGTTTTTTTATTGTTAAAATGTCTATATTCCCCAAAGCGATGTTTCTATGATTTTCGAGATAAGTACAGTACAACTCATGAATTCTGTACCATGTTGTCATTTATATGAGAAGGTAACAGACAACCATCTTTGTATGGACTCAGGACATTGATTTCTCATGAGTATTTGAAATGGGGAATGGAATGAAGAAAATCGATTTCCCAATTGATGGAAGAGTTAAGATCCTGTAGGACACAAGACCCTTTATGAATAGCAATAGCAAGAAGCAATGGCAGCCTCACAGCTGGAAGGACAGAGGAGCCCAGGGGCCAGCCACCTGCAGGAAGCTGAAATCCCAGCAGGCCCGTCTAGCAGGAATGGAGCTGTTGCTTAAGACCCCTGGGGAGTGGGTGCCTAAGATGCGGCCTGAGCTGGACAGGGAGAGGGAGAAAAGTACTGTTACCCTGTCCTCCAGCCTCCCAATTCCTCTCCCAATGGCCAAACCTCATTGAAAACCAGCTCATTCAACAATCTGATAAAATATCTTGCAAAGGAAGGCCCTTCTATGGTTCAGAGCTAATAGAAGGGGGAGGAAGGAAGCCGAGGGCCTTTAGGCCTGGGACTGGTACAGAGTCTTAATCCAGCTGACCTAATGATAAAGTAACGGAAATGGCATAAAAAGTCTGCGGTGGGATCTTCTTCATGGACTTTAAGATCTGTACCGTTGCACAGGGCTTCATGCGTAAGAATCCCAGAGTTTAGCACTCTATGGCTGCCATTTTAAAATTCCCAATTTTGGAACAAAGAGCTCCAGGTTTTCATTTTGCACTGGGCCCTACAAGTTACATAGCTAGCCTTGACTGACACTAAACATTAAACTATCTAAGCACAGAATAATCATGCTCACAATATAGAGTGTGGGTGTTCTACCTATTTACAGAAAAGCCCCATGATAATAACAATCATAGACAAAAATCCTCATATATCCCAACCAAAACTTGGAGCCGATATCAGAAGGAAGCCGAAGTGGGTGAATTCCCTCCTCTTCCATAGGGAGAAGTAAAGAGAATTTATTCTTTTGTGAAGTTTAATGAAGCTGACTGGAAATATCCACGTTTAAGTATATTACTTAAAGTTGAGAGAAGATCCTTCTGAATAACTTTCAAACTACCACAGGGAGAAGATTGAGTTGAACTCAAGGAAACCACAGGGCATGTAGTGAAGATAGGAAAGCAGAATGTATGCTCACACAAATACCAGTGAAACTATAGTAATAACATGTATAAATGGTATTTGCTCATATATCGGATCACAAATTTAAACAAATGAATTAACATCTACTAGAGATACCTGTCTTAATTGTATATGAGGTCTATGAGATGCTTTTAAAACAAGAGCAGTCAAAGTTTTAAATAAAAGGATAGGCACAGTAGGCCAGGGAAATGCAAACAAGACCAAAGCACGGGACATAAAATATTGTCAAAGTTAAGCAAAGAGCATTAAAGATGCCTACGAGTCACTTGATATGTATGGGTAAAGAAGTTACAGAAGTTCCTAATTGCCAAGAGCCTCTAACATTAAAATATCATGCAAACAGTTCTTTTTAAAATAGGTTCATGAAAAAGATCATGAAAACGTAACACACCATAGCTGGATGATCTTTTAAATTACAAAGGGTATTCCATTCCGAGAGGGCTAAAATATGGTAAGATTCCTAACCATACCCTGCCTTCTAAATCTGTGCCATCCATTACACTAGCCACTAATCAGACATGCACATTGGAATGCTTGAAAATGTAGCTGGACTGAAGGGAGACTCTAAGTGTAAAATAGCTTTCTAATTTTTTTTTTTAGGATTTTATTTATTTGACAGAGAGAGACACAGCAAGAGAAGGAACACAAGGAGAGTGAGAGAGGAAGAAGCAGGCTTCCCTCTGAGCAGGGAGCCCAAAGCAGGACTCGATCCTAGGACCCTGGGATCATGACCTGAGCCGAAGGCAGGCACTTAAAGACTGAGCCACCCAGGCGTCCTGCTTTCTAAATCTTACCATAAATGCAAATCACCATATCAAGAATGTTAATGTGTTATATGTTGAAATATGTACATTGAGCTAAACAAAATATATTAATCTCATTTGTGTTTTTACCTTAATGTGGCTACTAGAAAACTTAAAATTGACCTAAGTGTATTGTATTACATTCAATTGGACATCGTTCTGCTATATAATCATCTTTATTAATACAATTTTGATATATAATTCATGTAATTTTGCTTTATTTTCATTATAAATGCCTAGTTGAAGCTGAGGATTTGCTACTTCACATATATCTGATGAATTCCTCCTATATTGCAATAGAATGAATTTATTACTAGCACCAACCCATTTATGTTTCCATGTCTCAATTATGTTTATAAAATTAGGTCAAAATACAATTAATATGCAGATAATTTCATGAGACAAAGTAGTAACAATAGCACAAGTGGACTGTCGGCTGGCTGACAGGCACTACTACCCTGCAAAAAATAACTGAGCTGTCCCCTCACACCTGTCAGAATGGCTACAATCAAACACACAAACAAGTGTTGTCATGGATGTGGTGAAAAATGAATCGTCATGCACTGTTGACGGGAATGCAGCCACTGTGGAAACAGTGTGGAGGTTCCTCAAAAAATTAAAAATAGAAATACCAGGAGCAAGATGGCGGAGGAGTGGGAGACCTAGATTTCGTCTGGTCTCAGGAATTCAGCTGAATAGGGATCAAACCATTCTGAACACCTACGAACTCAACAGGAGATCGAACAGGAGAGTAGCAACAACTCACTGAACAGAGAAGCGACCACTTACGGGAAGGTAGGGCGTGCGGAGAAGTGAATCCGAGGCGATATTCGGGAGGATAGATGGCGGGGGAGGGGGCCGCTTCTGGCAAGTGATAGAGCCGCGGAGCACAAAATTGGAACTTTTAGAAGTCGGCTCCGCTGAGGGACGTCGCTTCAGTGGCTAAGCGGGGGGGTGGAATCCTCCCGGGACAGTGTGGTCTCAGGACCCTTGGGGTCACGGAGAGACCGGGGGTGCCTGAGTGCGCCAGAGCTCACAGGTATCAGAGCGGGGAAGCCGGCTGCAGAGACGGAGCAGAGTCACGGGCTCTCAGCTCGGGGTTGCCATAAACTGTGATCTGCGGCCCAGTCGGGGCATGGCTCCCCCAGCAGGGACCCAACAAGCAGCAGATCCGGGGAGACTCCCCTTCCTTCCCGGGGAGGAGCGGTGTGGGAGCGCACTGCAGGGATCTGCTGGGTTTGGAGACTCCGTGCAGGGTCGGGTGCCAGAGATAGCAACGCTCGATCACAGGCCGGGTGAGCACGGAGTGCGGCCGGAGACCGGGGACACGGGAGTGACTGCTTTTCTCTGGGGACACACTGAGGAGCGGGGCCCCAAGTTCTCAGCTCCTCCGGGTGGAGATTGGGAGGCCACCATTTCTGCCCTGGTCCTCCAAAGCTGTACCGAGAGCTTGCAGGGAACAAAAGCTCCTGAGAGCAAACGCGAGCAGCTTCCTTAGCCCGGACCGACAAGGGCGGGGCAATTCCGCCTCCGGCAAGGACTTTTGGAAACCACAGCAACAGGCCCCTCCCACAGAAGATCAGCACAAACAGCCAGCAAGCCAAGACCAAGTTGATCGATCAAGGAGAATGTGAGAACTCCAGCGCTAGGGGAATACTGCACATAGATTCATGGCTTTATTTATTTATTTATTTTTTTTAACATGATCCATTATTTCATCAAAGTTAATTTTTGTTGACTGTTTTTTTTTTACTTTTCTTTTTCCCTTTTTCAACCAACATCTTATCAATCCCTTTTTTTAAAAAAAAAAAACATTTTTTATTTTTCATTTTTAGAGTCATATTTTATCCCTTCATAGTAGTTACCCTTATTTTTGGCATATATATATATATAAGTTGTTCTCTCTTTAAAATTTTGGGGTACAGTTTCATCTAACAGATCAAAATATACCCTAAATCACTAGTGTATGGCTTTGTTCTAGTCTCCTGCCTGATCACATTCTCTCCCTTTTTCCCTTTTTTTTTTCCTCTTAAATCTTCTTTCTTTTCTCAAACAACTATTCTTACCAAGTCCTTTTATAAAATCTTTTATAATTTTCATCTTTACAGTCATCTTCCATCCCTTCATTGTATCAACCCTTATTTTGTACATATATGTCTTTCTTCCTTTAAAATTTTAGGAGGCACTTTTTTCTAACAGACCAAAATACGCCCAAAATCTAGTGTGTGGCACTGATCTATGCACTAGCCTGTTCATATTTGATCACATTCTGCTTTTTTTGTATTGTTCTGTTTTTGTTTTTATCTTTACTTTTTTTTTTCTTTTTCTTTCTTTTTCTCTTTCTTTTTTCTTTCTTTCCCTTTCTTTTCCCCTGGTTTCAGGTCTTTTCTGATTGGTATACAGTATATTTCTTGGGGACGTTGTAAACCTGTTAGCATTTTGTTCTCTCATTCATCTATTCTCCTCTGGACAAAATGACAAGACGAAAGAAATCACCTCAGCAAAAAGAACAAGAGGTAGTACCGTCAGCCAGGGACCTACTCAATACGGACATTAGTACGATGTCGCACCTAGAGTTCAGAATCATGACTTTAAAGATACTAGCTGGGCTTGAAAAAAGCGTGGAAGTTATTAGAGAAACCCTTTCTGGAGAAATAAAAGAACTAAAATCTAACCAAATCGAAATCAAAAAGGCTATTGATGAGGTGCAATCCAAAATGGGGGCACTAACTGCTAGGATAAATGAGGCAGAAGAGAGAATCAGCGATATAGAAGACCAAATGATGGAAAATAAGGAAGCTGAGAAAAAGAGAGAGAAACAATTACAGGATCACGAGGGCAGAATTCGAGAGATAAGTGATACAATAAGACGAAACTACATTAGAATAATTGGGATCCCAGAAGAAGAAGAGAGAGAGAGAGGGGCAGAAGGTATATTGGAGCAAATTATAGCAGAGAACTTCCCTAATGTGAGGAAGGAAACAGGCATTAATATCCAGGAGGCACAGAGAACCCCTCTCAAAATCAATAATAATAGGTCAACACCCCGACATCTAATAGTAAAACTTACGAGTCTCAGAGACAAAGAGAAAATCCTGAAAGCAGCTCGGGAGAAGAGATATGTAACCTACAATGGTAGAAACATTAGATTGGCAACAGACCTATCCACAGAGACCTGGCAGGCCAGAAAGGACTGGCAAGATATCTTCAGAGCACTAAACGAGAAAAATATGCAGCCAAGAATACTATATCCAGCTAGGCTATCATTGAAAATAGAAGGAGAGATAAAAAGCTTCCAGAACAAACAAAAACTAAAGGAATTTGCAAACACGAAACCAGCC
>NW_027397925.1:0-812 GCF_003265705.2 Callorhinus ursinus
TCCATGCAGAAGGTGCCCTCTTTAATACCCATCACCAGGCTAACCCATCCCCCTACCCTCCTCCCCTCTAGAAACCTCAGTTTGTTTTTCAGAGTCCATCATCTCTCCTGGTTCGTCTCCCCCTCTGACTTACTCCCCTTCATTCTTCCTCTCCTGCTATCGTCTTCTTTTTCTTTTTTCTTAAAATATGTTCCGTTATTTGTTTCAGAAGTACAGATCTGTGATTCAACACTCTTACACAATTCACAGCGCTCCCCGTAGCACATACCCTCCCCAATGTCTATGACCCAGCCACCCCATCCCTCCCACCCCCGACCACTCCAGCAACCCTCAGTTGGTTCCTGAGATGAAGAATTCCTCCTATCAGTGAGGTCATATGATACATGTCTTTCTCTGATTGACTTATTTCACTAAGCATAACACCCTCCAGTTCCATCCACGTCGTGGCACATGGCAAGATCTCATTCCTTTTGATGGCTGCATAATATTCCATTGTGTACATATACCACCTCTTCTTTATCCATTCATCTGTCGATGGACATCTTGGCTCTTTCCACAGTTTGGCGATTGTGGACATTGCTGCTATAAACATTGGGGTGCACGTAACCCTTCGGGTCCCTACATTTGCATCTTTGGGGTAAATACCCAGTAGTGCAATTGCTGGATCGAATGGTAGCTCAAATTTCAACTGTTTGAGGAACCTCCATACTGTTTTCCAGAGGGGTTGCGCCAGCTTGCATTCCCACCAACAGTGTACGAGGGTTCCCCTTTCTCCACATCCCCGCCAACATCTGTCGTTCCCTGACTTGTTA
>NW_027397925.1:822-1096 GCF_003265705.2 Callorhinus ursinus
CATTTCTCTTTTCTTTTTGATCAGTCTGGCCAGGGGTTTATCAATCTCGTTAATTCTTTCCAAGAACCAGCTCCTAGTTCCGTTGATCTGTTCTACTGTTCTTTTGGGTTCTATTTCATTGGTTTTGGCTCTGATCTTTATGATTTCTCTTCTCCTGCTGGGTTTAGGCTTTATTTGCTCTTCTTTCTCCAGCTCCTTTAGGTGTAGGTTTAGGTTGTGTATTTGAGGCCTTTCTCAAGAAACAAGAAAGGTCTCAAATACACAACCTAACCCT
>NW_027397925.1:1196-1485 GCF_003265705.2 Callorhinus ursinus
TATTTCTCTGGTGTTGGTTGTGATCTCTCCTCTTTCATTCATGATTTTGCTGATTTGGGTCATTTCTCTTTTCTTTTTGATCAGTCTGGCCAGGGGTTTATCAATCTTGTTAATTCTTTCCAAGAACCAGCTCCTAGTTCCGTTGATCTGTTCTACTGTTCTTTTGGGTTCTATTTCATTGATTTCGGCTCTGATCTTTATGAGTTCTCTTCTCCTGCTGGGTTTAGGCTTTCTTTGCGCTCCTTTCTCCAGCTCCTTTAGGTGTAGGTTTAGGTTGTGTATTTGAGAC
>NW_027397925.1:1495-15853 GCF_003265705.2 Callorhinus ursinus
GATAGAGTGTCCTTCTTCAACTCTTATTACACTCTTTGTTTTTTTTTGTTCTTTTAACTGTTATGTTAATCACCATATATTACATCATTTTTTTGGTGTAGTGTTTCATGATTCATTGTTTGTTCATAACACCCAGTGCTCCATGCAGAAGGTGCCCTCTTTAATACCCATCACCAGGCTAACCCATCCCCCTACCCTCCTCCCCTCTAGAAACCTCAGTTTGTATTTCAGAGTCCATCATCTCTCCTGGTTCGTCTCCCCCTCTGGCTTACTCCCCTTCATTCTTCCTCTCCTGCTATCTTCTTCTTTTTCTTTTTTCTTAAAATATGTTCCGTTATTTGTTTCAGAATTACAGATCTGTGATTCAACAGTCTTACACAATGCACAGCGCTCACCGTAGCACATACCCTCCCCAATGTCTTTCACCCAGCCACCCCATCCCTCCCACCCCCGACCACTCCAGCAACCCTCAGTTTGTTCCTGAGATTAAGAATTCCTCATATCAGTGAGGTCATATGATACATGTCTTTCTCTGATTGACTTATTTCACTAAGCATAACAGCCTCCAGTTCCATCCACGTCTTTGCACATGGCAAGATCTCATTCCTTTTGATGGCTGCATAATATTCCATTGTATATATACCACCTCTTCTTTATCCATTCATCTGTCGATGGACATCTTGGCTCTTTCCACAGTTTGGCGATTGTGGACATTGCTGCTATAAACTTTGGGGTGCTCGTAACCCTTCGGGTCCCTACATTTGCATCTTTGGGGTAAATACCCAGTAGTGCAATTGCTGGATCGAATGGTAGCTCTAATTTCAACTGTTTGAGGAACCTCCATACTGTTTTCCAGAGGGGTTGCACCAGCTTGCATTCCCACTAACAGTGTACGAGCGTTCCCCTTTCTCCACACCCCCGCCAACATCTGTCGTTCCCTGACTTGTTAATTTTAGCCATTCTGACGGGTGTGAGGTGGTATCTCATTGAGGTTTTGATTTGGATTTCCCTGATGCCGAGCGATGTGGAGCACTTTTTCATGTGCCTCTTGGCCTTTTGGATGTCTTCTTTGGAAAAATGTCTGTTCATGTCTTCTGCCCATTTCTTTATTGGATTATTTGTTCCTTGGGTGTTGAGTTTGATAAGTTCTTTATAGATTTCGGATACTGGCCCTTTATCTGATATGTCATTTGCAAATATTTTCTCCCATTCTGTCGGTTTTCTTTTGGTTTGTGGAATGTTTCTTTTGCTGTGCAAAAGCTTTTTATTTTGATGAAATCCAAAGAGTTCATTTTTGCCCTGGACAATGCTGCTATAAACATTGGGGTGCACGTACCCCTTCGGGTCCCTACATTTGTATCTAATTCGAACCGGAGAGCTAAGTCTAGTCTAGGTCCCTTATGCCTTCATACCCACTACGGGAAACACTTTCCTCTTAATGAAACGATATGATAGTTGAGGGAAGCCTTCTTCACAGGTGGTTTCTCTAGCACCGTCATAGGGCACGTTCTAGATGCCTTCACCATTTCATGCTAAGGTGCTTCTCATCCTAACGTTTATGGTTTTCCTGACGGATTTCCTTCTTACACTTAAAACCGTGAACTTTTCCATCTGCCCTCTCTCATACTCTTGAAAACACTTCCCACGGAACAGGATTTGAATTGTGACAGACATTCTACACTAATGACTTCTGTAGCACAGGCATGGGGCACATTCCTTGCGATTTCACACCTACATGGGAAAAGTCTACCGTTTTCAGGGAAGATGTTAGTTAGTAGTTAGTTTCTCGGCAGTGGTGTTTCTTCAGACTGAAGAATACTCCCTTTGTTTAGGATTCAACACATACATTTTGTGACTATGGATTCCTCGGAAACCCAGATGGAAGCTCGAAGTCGCGTTTGACACAGACTTGATTCGCAGAGATTAGTGTATGCCTTTCCTTGGGCGAAGTCAGATACTTTTGAAAACCCTTCTATCTTCGTGACACATGGTGTTCGTTGAGGAAAGCCCTCCATAAGAAGTTGTTCCGCGAGTAAGTATATCACTCTTCCTTCTCCTCCTTTTTCTTTCACACATTGCTTCAAGCCGCTTCGTTCCTCAAGCAAAGCAGATGGCAGTCGAAGGACCGCACCTCCACAGCGTTGTTTCTTAGACTTAACTGTATAGCACTTTCCTTACGCTTCCTCCTATTTCCAGACAAACACCTCTCTAGGGGACGACTAGTGTGTTGGTTGTCCCATTCGACCCCCATTTTTCTTCACAATTCAACGTGTGGCATTTTCCTTGTGTTTTCACACAAAGTAGTGACAACGCTTCTATCTTCCCGAAACAAGATCTGAGTTGGGAAAAGCTTTCGACCCAAGTTCGTTCTCAAGCAATGGTATATGGCACATTTCTTGTGCCTTCGCTTATAACATTGGAAATTTACTGCATCTTCTTCCCTGTAAATGGTAGTAGAAAGACTATTTCTCTACCGTTTTGTTCCTTGAGAGGTGAGTGTAAGACACTTACACATATATCTCAAAAGGATTCATGCGTCCCGAACCGAGAGGTTAGCACGAAATCGTGTTTGACGTGGCCTTGTTTCTCTGAGTTCAGTGGAAGGCGCTGCTGAGGCTAGCTCCCGTATATTGGAAGGCCCTACCAAAATCATGACACAAGAATTTAGTGGAGAGAAACCCTCCATACAACGTGTTCCTCACTGTAGTGTATCGCGCTTTCCGTCTCTATTCTTTCGCACTAAGTTGTAACAAGGTGCTTCCATCCGTAGGGAGAGAGCTGGTCGTCGACGGACGGCAACCCTCTAGATTTGTTCTTAGAGTCAAACACCCGTAGGCAATCCTCCTTACGCCTCCTCACATCATACATCTCCATACTCATCCTTCTTCATGGAACGACAGTAGACACATTCGAAACGGACGGCTGACTCTAGGGTACGTCCCTCATGCCTTCACACCCACTACGGAAAACACTTTTATCTTCCTGAAGCAATATGATAGCTGACGGCAGACTTCTTCACAAAGGGGTTCGTCAAGCACCGTCACAGGGCACGGCACATTCTTTATGCCTTCACACGTTCATGCCAGAATGCCGCTCATAAGCAGGTGTATGACTTTCCAGGATTTCCTTCTCATGCTTAAAGGCATGACCTTTTCCCTCTGCTGTCTCTCATACTCTTGAAAACGTTCCTCACGGAACAAGATTGGACTTGGGAGAGAAAATCTACGCTAACTATGTCTGTGCCAGGTTGGCAGTTCGGACTATATGCACAGAGGGTCAGACGACCTGGCTTCAGGAAAGCGGTGTTGCGTCGAGAGGTGCCTTGGGACCCTGCTACTTTCTCCCTTGGAAGTCTGCTAAGACCCACTCCCCAGGGGGGCACACAAGCACGGTTGAACATGTGGCCGCCCCCTGTGGAGAGGGGTCGGGAGCTACAGCTGTGCTTGACTCCAGGCTTCTTTCTTCCAAGTCAGTTTTTAGCAACGAGAATTCCAAAGCCACGGGGAGCAGTGTAGAGTTAGCAGCTCCAGGTAGCAAGGGTGAGCCGAGAGATGCCTTCCGCAACGGCCTATGTCTAACCTCGCTTTGGCGTATGGAAGCCGTGCGCGAGGAATTCTCGCCCGGACACCGTACACTGCTTCCTCCCGCAGAGAGGTCGGCGGTAGCTAAAGCACGGATTCTCCACAATCTTTTTGCTTCGCGTTTGTCCGCTATCAATGAGGTTGGCATGCCAAAGCGGAGCCGCAGGCATGGCTTCATGAAACAAGTGGGGAGTCGTGTCCTGCCTTCTGCCGCCGCCTGAGTCTCACTCCGAAAATGGTTTTGGACTCGCTGGCAGCGCTCGCCCGCAGACACACAGCAAAATGCTTCCAACCCTCAGCCCGGCTGCCGTGGCTGAAGCAAGAGTGCTCTCCAATGTGGTTCCTCGTAGTCAGGTGGTGGTTTTGCGGCCTGCACTCACACACCGAGCAACGGTGATAGGCCCAGAAACAAGAGCCGAGCCAAGAGGTATGTCTCGGGCACCGGCCGTATTCTCGCTCGGGTGGACTTTAGGGAGCCCATTCCCAGAGCTCTCAGCAAAGGTACAAAGTATGCCGCGTCCTCTAACCAGGTGACCGGCGGGAGCTTAAGTCACGGTATCTGCCCAGATTTCTGCCTTCGAAGAAAGTGCCTGGAACTCAGGGCTCCACGCACCCATGCCGGAGGAGTGCTAGCTTCATGACCCTAGAGCCGGTGCAAGAGGTGCCCCTGGGCGAAGCCGTTTCTCTCTTCCTGTGATGGAGGGGAATCTCTTCCTAGGCTCTCACGCAGACCCACTGAAAGTGTTGCCATCCTCCGGAACCGTGATGCTCTCTACAGCACGGTCCCTCTCCACTGCTGTTTGCCAGTGTTGGATCACTCTACAGCCTGGCTTCTCCGTGCTAGTGGTTAGGTACCTGTCTCCAGGCAGACGCCACAGGGTAGAGCAGTGTTAACTCCTCACACAAGGGAGGGGTCGAGAGAGCAGCCTTCCCTTACAGAACTATTTCTCGATGAGAGTATGGTTTAGTTTCCATTGCTCGTGCTTTCACACAAATACCCCACAGGTGAAGTGTGCGCTCAGGCAGGGCGTTCTTAGCGGAGGCTGGGAGCCTCTGACGTTTGGTTCTTTGGGGTGAGGCGGATGGCAGTTCAGACTAAACGCACACAGGGACAGACGACCTAGCTTCAGGAAAGCGGTGTTCCTTCGAGAGGCGCCTTGGGCCCCAGCTACTTTCTCCCTTAGAATTCTGCTGGGACCGACTCCCCAGGTGGGCACACAAGCACGGTTGAATGTGTGGCCTCCCCCAGTGGAGAAAGGACGGGAGCTACACCTGTCCTTGTTTCAAGGCTTCTTTCTTCCAAGTCAGGGTTCAACACCGAGAGATCCAAAGCCACGGGGAGCTGTGTAGAGTTAGCAGCTCCAGGTAGCAAGGGCTGAGCCGAGAGGTGCCTTCCGCAACGGCCTATGTCTAAACTCGCTTTGGCGTATGGAAGCCGTGCGCGAGACTTTCGCGCCCGGACACCGTACACTGCTTCCTCCCGCAGAGAGGTCGGCGGTAGCTAAAGCACGGATTCTCCACACGCTTTTTCCTTCGCGTTCGTCCGCTAGCAATGAGGCTGGCATGCCAAAGCGGGGCCGCAGTCCCGGCTTCAAGAAACAAGTGGAGAGTCGTGTCCTGCCTTCTGCCGCCACCTGAGTCTCACTCCGAAAATGGTTTTGGAGTCGCTGGCAGCACTCACCGGCAGACACACAACAAAATGCTTCCAACCCTCATGCACGGCTGCCCTGGCTGAAACAGTGTGCTTTCCAGTGTGGTTCCTCGGAGTCAGGTGGTGGTATTGCGGCCTGAAATCACACACGGGGCAACGGTACTAGGCCCAGAATGAAGACCCGAGCCAAGAGGTGTGTCTTCGGCACTCGTCGTTTCTGGCTCGGGTGGACTTTAGGGAGGCCGTTTCCAAAGCTCTCAGCCACAGTACACACTATACCGCGTCCTCTAACCCAGTGACCGGAGGGAGCTTAAGGCATGGTATCTGCCCAGATTTCTGCCTTCGAAGGTGGTGCATGGAACTCAGGGCTCCACGCACCCATGCCGGAGGAGTGCTAGCTTCTTGAACCTAGAGCCGGTGCGAGAGGTGCCCCTGCGTCAAGCCGTTTCTGTCTTCCTGTAAAGTAGGGGAATCGCTTCCTAGGCTCTCACGCAGACACACTGAAACTGTTGCTACCCTCCGGAACCGTGATGCTGTCTACAGCACGGTCCCTCTCCAATGCTGTTTGCCAGTGTTCGGTCACTATGCAGCCTGGTTTCTCCATGCTAGTGTTTAGGTACCTAGGTCTGCAGGAAGGCACACATGGTAGAGCAGTCTTAACCACTCACACAAGAGAGGGGTCCAGAGAGCAGCCTTCCATTACAGGCCTCTTTCTCGGTCAGAGTAACGTTTAGGTTCCATTGCTCGTGCTATCACACAAACACCCCACAGGTGAAGTGTGCGCTCAGGCAGGGCGTTCCTGGCGGAGGCTCCGGACCACTGACGTTTGGTTTTTGGCGTTAGGCGGATGGCAGTTCGGACTAAACGCACACAGGGCCAGACGACCTACATTCAGGAATGCGCTGCTGTGTCGAGAGGTGCCTTGGGCTCCTGCTTCTTCCTCCTTTGGAAGTCTCCTGGGACCCACTCCCCAGGGGGCACACAAGCACGAATGAACATGTGGCCGCCCCTGTGGAGAGGGGACTGGAGCTACAGCTGTGCTTGATTCCAGGCTTCTTTCCTCCAAGTCCGTTTTGAGCAACGAGAGTTCCAGAGCCACGGGGAGCAGTGTAGAGTTAGCAGCTCCAGGTAGCAAGGGCTGAGCCGAGAGGTGCCTTCCACAACGCCCTATGTCTAAACTAGCTTTCGCGTATGGAAGCCGTGCGCGAGGCTGTCTCGCCCGGACACCGTATACTGCTTCCTCCCGCAGAGAGATCGGCGGTAGCTAAAGCACGGATTCCTCACACTCCTCTTGCTTCGCGTTCGTCCGCTAGCAATGAAGCTGGCATGCCAAAGCGGGGCCACAGGCCGGGGTTCATGAAACAAGTGGGGAGTCGTGTCCTGCCTTCTGCCGCCGCCTGAGTCTCACTCCGAAAATGGTTTTGGACTCGCTGGCAGCGCTCGCCCGCAGACACACAGCAAAATGCTTCCAACCCTCAGGCACGGCTGCCGTGGCTGAAGCAAGAGTGCTCTCCATTTTAGTTCCTCGGAGTCAGGTGGTGGTTTTGCGGCCTGCACTCACACACGGAGCAATGGTACTAGGCCCAGAAAAAAGAGCCGAGTCAAGAGATGTGTCTTCTGCACCGGCCTTTCTCTTGCTCATGGCCTTTGGGGAGGCCGTTCCCAGAGCTCTCAGCCACAGTACTCTGTACAGCGCGTCCTAAAACACAGCCAGGGGGGGGGGCTTAAGGCACGGTATCTGCCCAGATTTCTGCCTTCGAAGGAGGTGCCTGGAACTCAGGGCTCCACGTACCCATGCCGGAGGAGTGCTAGCTTCCTGACCCTAGAGCCGGTGCGAGAGGTGCCCCTGCGCGAAGCCGATTCTCTCGCCCTGTGATGGAGGGGAATCGCTTATAAGGCTCTCACGCAGACCCACTGAAAATGTTGCCAGCCTCCTGAACGTGATGCTGTCTACAGCACGGTCCCTCTCCACTGCTGTTTGCCAGTGTTGGGTCACTCTACAGCCTGGCTTCTCCGTTCCAGCGGTTAGGTACTTAGGTCTCCAGGCAGGCCCACAGGGTAGAGCAGTGTTTAACTCCTCACACAAGAGAGTGGTCGAGAGAGCAGCCTTCCCTTACAGGCCTGTTTCTCGGTCTGAGTAACGTTTAGGTTCCTTTGCTCGTTCTTTAACACAAACACCCCACAGATGAAGTGTGCGTTCAGGCAGGGCGTTCTTGGCGGAGGCTCGGGGCCTCTGGCGTTTGGTTCCTTGGGGTGAAGCGGATGGCAGTTCGGAGTAAACGCACACAGGGCCAGACGACGTAGCTTCAGGAAAGGGGTGTTGCTTCGACCGGCGCCTTTGGCCCCTGCTTCTTTCTCCCTTGGAAGTGTGCTGGGACCCACTCCCCAGGATGGCACACAAGCACGATTGAATATGTGTTCGCCCCTTATGGAGAAGGGACGGAAGCTACAGCTGTGCTTCTTTCCAGGCTTCTTTCTTCCAAGTAGGGTTTGAGCACCGAGAGTTCCAGAGCCACGGGGAGCTGTGTAGAGTTAGCAGCTCCAGGTAGCAAGGGCTGAGCCGAGAGGTGCCTTCCGCAACGGCCTATGTGCATCCTCGCTTTGGCGTATGGAAGCCGTGCACCAGGCTTTCGTGCCCGTAGGCCGTTCAGTGCTTCCTCCCGCAGAGAGGTCGGCGGTAGCTAAAGCACGGATTCTCCACACTCTTTTTGCTTCGCGTTCGTCTACTAGCAATGAGGCTGGCATTCCAAAGCGGGGCCGCAGGCCCGGCTTTATGAAACAAGTGAGGAGTCGTGTCATGCCTTCTGCCGCCGCCTGAGTCTCACTCCGAAAATGGTTTCGGACTCGCTGGCAGCGCTCGCCCGAAGACACACAGCAAAATGTTTCCAACCCTCAGGCAAGGCTGCTCTGGTTGAAGCAAGTGTGCTCTCCATTGTGGATCCTCGGAGTCAAGTGGTGGTTTTGCGGCCTGCACTCACACACGGAGCAACGGTACTAGGCCCAGAAAAAAGAGCCGATACAAGAGATGTGTCTTCTGCACCGGCCTTTCTCTCGCTCGGTGGACTTTAGGGAGGCCGTTCCCAGAGCTCTCAGCCACAGTACCCTGTATAGCGTGTCCTCTAACCCAGTGCCCGGGGGGAGCTTAAGGCACGGTATCTGCCCAGATTTCTGCCTTCGAAGGAGGTGCCTGGAAGTCAGGGCTCCACGCACCCATGGCGGAGGAGTGCTAGCTTCGTTACCCTAGAGCCGGTGTGAGAGGTGGCCCTGCGCGAAGCCTTTTCTCTCTTCCTGTGATGGAGGGGAATCGCTTCCTAGGCTCTCACGCAGACACACTGAAAGTGTTGCCACCCTCTGGAACCGTGATGCTGTCTAAAGCACGGTCTGTCTCCACTGCTGTTTGCCAGTGTTCGGTCTCTCTAGAGCCTGGCTTCTCCGTTCCTGCGGTTAGGTACCTAGGTCTCCAGGCAGGCCCTCAGTGTAGAGCAGTGCTAACCTCCTCACACAAGAGAGTGGTCGAGAGAGAAGCCTTCCCTTATACGCCTCTGTATCGGTCAGAGAAACGTTTACGTTCCTTTGCTCGTGCTTTCACAAATACCCCACAGGTGAAGTATGCGCTCAGGCAGGGCGTTCTTGGCGGAGGCGCGGGGCCTCTGGCCTGATGTTTTTGGCGTTAGTCGGATGGCAGTTCAGACTACACGCACACAGGCCAGACGACCTAGCTTCAGGAAAGCGGTGTTGCGTCGAGAGGCGCCTTGGGTCCCTGCCTCTTTCTCCCTTGCAAGTCTCCTGGGACCCACTCCCCAGGGGGGCACACATGCACGGTTGAATATGTGGCCGCCCCCTGTGGAGAGGGGATGGGAGCTCCAGCTGTGCTTGATTCCAGGGTTCTTTCTTCCAAGTCAGTTTTGACCAACGAGAGTTCCAGAGCCACGGGGAGCAGTGTAGAATTAGGAGCTCCAGGTAGCAAGGGCTGAGCCGAGAGGTGCCTTCCGCAACGGCCTATGTCTAACCTCGCTTTGGCGTATGGAAGCCGTGCGCGAGGCTTTCGCGCCCGGACACCGTACACAGCTTCCTCCCGCAGAGAGGTCGACGGTAGCTAAAGCACGGATTCTCCACACTCTTTTTGCTTCGCGTTCGTCCGCTAGCAGTGATCCTGGCATGGCAAAGCCGTGACGCAGGCCCGGCTTCATGAAACAATTGGGGAGTGGTGTCCTGCCTTCTGCCGCCGCCTGAGTCTCACTCCGAAAATGGATTTGGACTCGCTGGCAGCGCTCGCCCGCAGACACACAGCAAAATGCTTCCAACCCTCAGGCACGCGTGCCCTGGCTGAAGCAAGGGTGCTCTCCATTGTGGTTCCTCGGAGTCAGGTGATGGTTTTGTTGCCTGCACTCACACACGGAGCAACGGAACTAGGCCCAGAGAAAAGAGCCGAGCGAAGAGATGTGTCTTCTGCACCGGCCTTTTTCTCGCTCGGTGGACTTTAGGGAGTCCGTTCCCAGAGCTCTCAGCCACAGTACCCTGTATACCGCGTCCTCTAACCCAGTGACCGCGGGGAGCTTAAGGCACGGTATCTGCCCAGATTTCTGCTTTCGAAGGAGGTGCCTGGAACTAAGGGCTCCACGCACCTATGGCGGAGGAGTGCTAGATTCGTTACCCTAGAGCCGGTGCGAGAGGTGCCCCTGCGCGAAGCCGTTTCTCTCTTCCTGTGATGGAGGGGAATCGCTCCTAGGCTCTCACGCAGACACCCTGCAATTGTTCCCACCCACCGGAAGCGTGATGCTGTCTACAGCACGGTCCCTCTCCACTGCTGTTTGCCAGTGTTCGGTCACTCTACAGCCTGGCTTCTCCGTGCTAGTATTTAAGTACCTAGGTCTCTACGCAGGGCCCACAGGGTAGAGTAGTGCTAACCTCTTCACAAAAGGGAGTGGTTTTAACAGCAGCCTTCCCTTACAGGCCTCTTTGTCGGTCAGAGTAACGTTTAGGTTCCATTGTTCTTGCTTTCACACGAACACCTCACAGGTGAAGTGTGCGCTCAGGCAGGGCGTTCTTGGCGGAGGCTCGGGGCCTCTGGCGTTCGGTTCCTTGGCGTTAGGCGGTTGGCAGTTCGGACTGAACGCACACAGTGCCAGACGACCTAGCTTCAGAAAAGCAGTGTTGCGTCGGGAGGCGCCTTGGGCCACTGCTTCTTTCTCCCTTGGAAGTCTGCTGGGACCCACTCACCAGGTGGGCACAGAAGCACGGTTTAACATGTGGCTGCCCCCTGTGGAGAGGGGACGGGAGCTACAGCTGTGCTTGATTCCAGGCCTCTTTCTTCCAAGTCAGGTTTGAGCAACGAGAGTTCCAGAGCCACGGGGAGCAGTGTAGTGTTAGCAGCTCCAGGTAGCAATGCCTGAACCGTGAGGTGCCTTCCGCAACGGCCTGTGTCTAACCTCGCTTTGGCGTATGGAATCCTTGCGCGAGGCTTTCACGCCCGAACACCGTACACTGCTTCCTCCCACAGAGAGGTCGGCGGTAGCTAAAGCACAGATTCTCCACATAATTTTGCTTCGCGTTCGTCCGCTAGCAATGGGGCTGGCATGCCAAAGCGGGGCCGCAGGCACGGCTTCATGAAACAAGTGGGGAGTCGTGTCCTGCCTTCTGCCGCCGCCTGAGTCTCACTCCGAAATTGGTTTTGGACTCGCTGGCAGCGCTCGCCCGCAGACACACAGCAAAATGCTTCCAACCCTCAGCCACGGCTGCTGTAGCTGAAGCAAGAGTGCTCTCCATTGTGGTTCCTCGGAGTCAGGTGGTGGTTTTGCGGCCTGCACTCACACTCAGAGCAATGGTACTAGGCCCAGAAACAAGAGCCGAGCCAAGAGTTGTGTCTTCTGCACCGACCTTTTTCTCGATCGGTGGATTTTAGGGAGGCCGTTCCCAGAGCTCTCAGACAAAGTACACTGTATACCGCGTCCTCTAACCCAGTGAGCGGGTGGAGCTTAAGTCTCGGTATCTACCCAGATTTCTGCCTTCGAAGGAGGTGCCTGGATCTTAGGGCTCCATGCACCCATGCCGGATGGGTGCTAGCTTCGTGACCCTACAGCCGGTGCGAGAGGTGGCCCTGCGCGAAGCCGTTTCTCTCTTCCTGTGATGTAGAGGAATCGCTTCCTAGTCTCTTTGGCAGACACACTGAAAGTGTTGCCACCCTCTGGAACCGTGATGCTGTCTAAATCACGGTCCCTCTCCACTGTTGTTTGCCAGTGTTCGGTCACTCTACAGCCTGGCTTCTCCGTGCTTGTGGTTAGGTACCTAGGTCTGCAGGCAGGCACACATGGTGGAGCAATCCGAACCACTCACACAAGGGAGGGGTTCAGAGAGCAACCTTCCATTACAGGCCTCTTTCTCGGTCACAGTAACGTTTAGGTTCCATTGCTCGTGCTTTCACACAAACACCCCACAGGTGAAGTGTGCGCTCAGGCAGGGCGTTCTTGGCGGAGGTTCGGGATCTCTGGCTTTTGGTTTTTGGCGTTAGGCGGATGGCAGTTCGGACTAAACGCACACAGGGACAGAAGACCTAGCTTCAGGAAAGCGGTGTTGCGTCGAGAGGCGCCTTGGGCCCCTGCATCTTCCTCCCTTGGAAGTCTGCTAGGACTTACACCCCAGGTGGGCACACAAGCACGTTTGTACCTGTGGCCGCCCCCTGTGGAGAGGGGATGTGAGCTACAGCTGTGCTTCTTTCCAGGCTTCTTTCTTCCAAGTCAGGATTGAGCACCGAGAGTTCCAGAGCCACGGGGAGCAGTGTAGATTTAGCAGCTCCAGGTAGCAAGGGCTGAGCCGAGAGGTGCCTTCCGCTACGGCCTATGTCTATCCTCGCTTTGGCGTATGGAAGCCGTGCGCGAGGCTTTCGCGCCCGGACACCGTACACTGCTTCCTCCCGCAGAGAGGTCGGCGGTAGCTAAAGCACGGATTCTCCACACTCTTTTTGCTTCGCGTTCGACCGCTAGCAATGAGGCTGGCATGCAAAAGCGGGGCCCCAGGCACGTCTTCATGAAACAAGTGGGGAGTCGTGTCCTGCCTTCTGCCGCCGCTTGAGTCTCACTCCGAAAATGGTTTTGGACTCGCTGGCAGCGCTCGCCCGCAGACACACAGCAAAATGCTTCCCACCCTCAGCCATGGCTGCCCTGGCTGAATCATGGGTGCTCTCCATTGTGGTTCCTCGGAGTCAGGAGGTGGTTTTGCGGCCTGCACTCACACACGGAACAACGGTACTAGGCCCAGAGACAAGAGCTGAGCCACGAGATGTGTCTTATGTACCGGCCTTTTTCTCGCTTGGTGGAATTTAGGGAGGCCGTTCCCAGAGCTCTCATCCACAGACCCTGTATACCGCGTCCTCTAACCCAGTGACCGGGGGAGCTTAAGGCACGGTATCTGCCCAGATTTCTGCCTTTGAAGGAAGAGCCTGAACCTCAGGGCTCCATGCACGCATGCCGGAGGAGTGCTAGCTTAGTGACCCTAGAGCCGGTGCGAGAGGTGACCCTGCGAGAAGCCGTTTCTCTCGCACTGTGATGTAAGGGAATTGTTTCCTAGGCTCTGACGCAGACACACTGAAAGTGCTGCCACCCTCTGGAACCGATATGCTGTTTGCCAGTGTTCGGGAACTCTACAGACTGGCTTCTCCGTACTAGCGGCTAGGTTCCTAGGTCTCCGGGCAGGCCCACAGTTAAAGCAGTGCTAACCACTCACACAAGAGAGGGGTCGAGAGAGCAGCCTTCCCTTACAGGCCTGTTTCTCGATCTGAGTAAGGTTTAGGTTCCTTTGCTCGTTCTTTTACACAAACACCCCACAGATGAAGTGTGCGTTCAGGCAGGGCGTTCTTGGCAGAGGCTCGGGGCCTCTGGCGTTTGGTTCCATGGGGTGAAGCGGATGGCAGTTCGGAGTAAACGCACACAGGGCCAGACGACGTAGCTTCAGGAAAGCGGTGTTGCTTCGACCGGCGCCTTGCGCCCCTGCTTCTTTCTCCCTTGGAAGTGTGCTGGAACCCACTCCCCAGGATGGCGCACAAGCACGGTTGAATATGTGTTCGCCCCTTATGGAGAAGGGACAGGAGCTACAGCTGTACTTCTTTCCAGGCTTCTTTCTTCCATGTCAGGTTTGAGCACTAAGAGTTCCAGAGCCACGGGGAGCTGGGTAAAGTTAGCAGCTCCAGGTAGCAAGGGCTGAGCCGAGAGGTGCCTTCCGCAACGGCCTATGTCTAACCTCGCTTTGGCGTATGGAAGCCGTGCACCAGGCTTTCGCGACCTTGGCGGTTCAGTGCTTCTTCCCGCAGAGAGGTCGGCGGTAGCTAAAGCACGGATTCTCCACACTCTTTTTGCTTCGCGTTCGTCCGCTAGCAATGAGGCTGGCATGCCAAAGCGGGGCCGCACTGCCGGCTTCATGAAACAATTGGGGAATCGTGTCCTGCCTTCTGCCGCTGCCTGAGTCTCACTTCGAAAATGGTTTTGGACTCGCTGGCAGCACTCGCCCGCAGACACACAGAAAATGCTTCCCACCCTCAGCCATGGCTGCTCTGGCTGAAGCAAGCGTGCTCTCCAGTGTGATTCCTCGGAGTCAAGTGGCGGTTTTGCGGCCTGCACTTACAGACAGAGCAACGGTACTAGGCCCAGAAACAAGAGCCAGCCAACAGGTGTGTCTTCGGCACCGGCCGTTTTCTCGCTCGGGTGGACCTTAGGGAGGCCGTTCCCAGAGCTCTCAGCCACAGTACACAGTATACCGCGTACTCTAAACCAGTAACATGGGAGAGCTTAAGGCTCGGTATCTGCCCAGATTTCTGCCTTCGCAGGAGGTGCCTGGCACTCAGGGCTCCACGCACACATGCCGGAGGAGTGCAAGCTTCATGACCCTAGAGCCGGTGCGAGAGGTGGCCCTGCGTGAAGCCGTTTCTCTCTTCCTGTATAGTAGGGAATCGCTTCCTAGGCTCTCACGCAGACCCACTGGAAGTGTTGCCACCCTCCGGAACCGTGATGCTGTCTACAGAACGGTCCCTCTCCACTGCTGTTTGCCAGTGTTCGGTCACTCTGCAGCCTGGTTTGTCCGTGCTAGTGGTTAGGTACCTAGGTCTGCAGGCAGGCACACATGGTAGAGCAGTCCTAA
>NW_027397926.1:0-15843 GCF_003265705.2 Callorhinus ursinus
TGTTGTTTTAGGGTGGAATGTTCTGTATATAGCTATGAGGTCCATCTGGTCCAGTGTGTCATTCAAAGCTCTTGTTTCTTTGTTGATATTCTGCTTAGATGATCTGTCTATTGCTGAGAGTGGAGTATTGAGGTCTCCTACAATTAACATATTGTTATCAATATGACTCTCTTTTGGTTAACAGTTGGCCTATGTAGATGGCTCCTCCCATGTTGAGGGTGTAGATATTTACAATTGTTAGATCTTCTTGTTGGATATATCCTTTAAGAATGATATAGTGTCCTTCTGTGTCTCTAATTACAGTCTTTAGCTTAAAATCTAATTTGTCTGATATAAAAATTGCTACCCCAGCTTACTTTTGAGGTCTGTTGGCATGGAAGATGGATATCCATCCCATCGATTTCAGGCTGGATGTATCTTTAGGTTGAAAACGAGTCTCTTGTAGACAGCATATGGACGGGTCCTGTCTTTTTATCCAATCTGCAATCCTGTGCCGTTTTATGGGAGCATTTAGGCCGTTCAAGTTGAGAGTGACTATTGAGAGATATGAATTTATTGTCATCATGTTGCCTGTGAAGACCTTGTCTTTATAGATTGCCTCTGTAAATTTCAGTTCTATATCACTCTTGGGGTCTTTCTCCTTTTATAGAACCCCCCTTAATATTTCTTGCACGGCTGGCTTAATGGTCACATATTCTTTCAGTTTCTGCTGCTCTTGGAAGCTCTGCATCTCTCCATCCATTCTAAATGACAGCCTCGCCGCATAAAGTATTCTTGGCTGCATGTGTCTGAATAGGTCTTGCCAGCCCTTTCTGACTTGCCAGGTCTCTGTGGATAGGTCTGACATTATTCTGATGTTCCTCCCTCTGTATGTAAGCAATCTCTTCCCCCTAACTGCCCTTAAGACGGTTTCCTTGGTTCTAAGATTTGCGAGTTTTACTATTACATACCGGGGCGTTGGCCTGTTTTCCTTGATCTTGGGAGGGGTCCTCTCTGCTTCTAGGACACAAATATTTGTTTCATTCCCCAGATTAGGGAAGTTCTCAGCTAGATTTGCTCAAATATATCTTCTAGTCCTCTCTCGCCACCCCCTCACAGATCCCAGTAATTCTGACATTGGAACGTTTCATGGTGTCACTTATTTCTCTGATTCTCTTTTCATGGATTCTGAGTTGTTTTTCCCTGGCCTCCTCTTTTTCCTTCTTGTCTATTAATTGGTCTTCTAGATCACTAAGTCATTCTTCTGCCTTGCTTACCCTAGCTGTTAGATTATCTGGATTAGATTGGATCTCACTGATAGCATTTTTAAGTTCTGCCAGTTCAGCTTTCATTTCTGCCCTTAGAGACTCTACATTGCCATTAATCAATTTCTCCATCCTAGCTACTGTCTTGACAATTGCTACCCTGAATTCCATCTCTGACATCTTGGTTATATCTGTATGCATTTATGAATCTGTGGCAGAAGTCACAGTCTCTTGAGTCTTTCCTATTTTGGGGGTTCCTTCTCTGAGTCATTCTGTTGAGGGGTGGTTGAGGGAATGTACAGAGTCCAAATTATTGACCACGACCCAAGCAAGATGCACCTTTTTATAGGAACTTTAGGGTTGCTGGACTCTTGTTCTCCAGGCTGTCTTCTGGGGGAGGGGCCTGCCGTGCTGTAACTCAGGCAACCTTGTTTGGGCAGTTGCCCTACCCCCTGTGGCAGGGGCTGGGCTCAGTGAAAACCAGTTTTGGGGGGCTTTTGTTCTCTGGCGGCTTTCCTTGGCGGCTTTCTGCGTCTCTTCTGAGAGCCAGCGCAGAAGAGATCATTTCCAACCCTCTCTGCCTCAGAGCAGAAATATCGCAGTCTGTTCTTCGGTGAGCTCTCCAGGCCACACTATCTCCGTTTCTGTGTGTGCTGCTATGAACTGCAGCATCCTGGGTTGTGAGCCCCTCAGCAGCACTCCCAGTCCTCGCCTCCTGGTCGGGGCATGTCTCTGCCCTTTGTGTCTCTAAAACCGACAGCCTCCCCCAGTTCCCATACACCCCACTGCTCCACGTTTCAGTCTGGGGACTGCCCTAAAGTCCCTTCCCTGCCGCTACCGGTGTGCGAGTCTGTGCCCCGTCCCCAGCGCGAGAGGCTATCGCTCACTGGCGGTGTAGGATCCTGACGGCCATGCTCCCTCCTGCTGCCGTTTATCCTCCGATAGCTGCCCGCGGAATCACGGCTCCCCGCTTCATACCTCCAAATCAACCGCCTGTGATATTCTGTTTGTAGAGATCCAGATATATCTTCTTATATCTCAGGGTGATTTCCTGGGTGTTCAAAGTGGTCTGGTAGATATCCAGCCCAATTCAGGGACCGGTTGGTAAAGGGTCCCCTACTCCTCCACCATCTTTTCCTCCCCTGAAGTAGATCCTCAGTTAATGATTAAAAAAACAAAACATATTCTTCAAATAATGAAAAACTATATTATTTAAATAGATTTTTTTAAAGACCCGAAGAAAACTTATTTTAAAAATGCCTTAACCCCAACTGAAATTTCTATGGATAGGTAAGACAGCAGACTGGATACAGGGGAGGAGAAAATTAACTAGGAAAATAGAAGAAATAATTGAGGATATAAGGGAAGAGACCAAAAGACAACCATGGAGACATGAAAGAGAGGTTAAGATATATGGGGCCTAGATAAGAAAGTCTAAATATGTTTAATCTGAGACACCAAATCAGATTCAAAAGGCCAAATGAATTTTGATTATGTTCAGTTAGCCAGCATACAGTACATCATAAGTTTTTGTTGTAGTGTTCAACAATTCATTAGTTGCCTATAACACCCAGTGCTCACCCCAACACGTGCCCTCCTTAATACCCATCGGCCGGTTACCCCATCCCCCTACCCCTCCCTTCTGTAACACTCAGTTTGTTTCCTGGAGTCCAGAGTCTCTCATGGTTTGTCTCCCTCTCTGATTTCTTCCCATTCAGTTTTCCCTCCCTTCCCCTGTGGTCCTCCGCTCTATTCCTTATGTTCCACATAGGAGCTTGACTTATTTCACTTGGCATAATCCCCTCCACTTCCATCCATGTCAAGGCAAATGGTGAGTATTCATCCCTTCTGATGGCCGAGTAATATTCCATTGTATATATGTACCACATCTGTAACCATTCATCTGTTGAAGGGCCTCTCAGTTCCTTCCACAGTTTGGCTATTGTGGACATTGCTGCTATGAACTATGGGGTGCATGTGCCCCTTATTTTTACTACATACATATCTTCAGGGTAAATGCCTAGTAGTGCAATAGCTGGGTCATAGGGTAGCTGTATTTTTAATCTCTTGAGGAACCTCCATACTGTTTTCCAGAGTGGCTGTACAAGCTTGCATTCCCACCAACAGTGTAAGAGGGTTCCCTTTTCTCCACACCTTTTCCTGTCTCGTTCATTTTGGCCATTCTAACTGGTGTAAGGTGGTATCTCATTGTGGTTTTGATTTGTATTTCCCTGATGGCTAGCGATGTTGAACATTTTTTTTAATGTGTCTGTTAGCCATTTGGATGTCTTCTTCAGAGAAGTGTCTTTTCATATCTTCTGCCCATTTCTTGACTGGTTTGTTTTTGGGGTGTTGAGTTTGAGAAGTTCTTTATAGATCTTGGATGTCAGCCCCTTATCTGAAATGTCATTTGCAAACATCTTCTCCCATCCTTTGGATTGCCTCTTAGTTTTGTTGACTGCTTCCTTTGCTGTGCAAAAGCTTTTTATCTTGATGAAGTCCCAAATGTTCATTTCTGCTTTTGTTTCTGCTGCTTTTAGAGACGTGACTTGAAAAAGTTCTTGTGGCCAATGTCAAAGAGGTTATTGCCTATGTTCTCCTCTAGGATTTAATGGATTCTTGTCTCACATAGAGGTCTTTCACCCATTTTATCTTTGTGTATGGTGTAAGAGGATGTCTCGTTTTATTCTTCTGCATGTGGTTGTCGAGTTTTCCCAGCACCATTTATTGAAGAGACTGTCTTTTTTTTCCCATTCGATGTTCTTTCCTGCTTTGTCAAAGATTAGTTGACCATAGAGTTGAGAACCATTTCTGGGGTCTCTACTCTGTTCCACTGATCTATGTGTCTGTTTTTGTGCCAATACCATACTGTCTTGACTACAGCTTTGTAATATAGCTTGAAGTCAGGCACTGTGGTACCTCCAGCTTTGGTTTTCTTTTTGAACATTCCCCTGGCAATTCAGGGTCTTTTCTGTTCCATAGCAATTTTAGCATTATTTGTTCCAGCTCTGTGAAAAATGTCAATGGTATTTTGAAAGAGATTGCATTGAAAGGGTAAATTGCTCTGGGAAGCATAGACATTTTAACGATATTTATCCTTCCAATCCATGAGCATGGGATGTTTTTCCATCTCTTTGTGTCTTCCTCAATTTCTTTCATAAGTGTTCTGTAGCTTCTAGAATACAGATCCTTTACCTGCTAGGTTACGTTTATTCCTAGGTATATTTTGGTTTTTGGAGCTGCTGTAAATGGAATTCTAATTATGGAACATTATTAAGATAAATAGCAAGACATCAAATCTAGACCCATAATAGCGTACCTGCAGTAAACACAAAAAGAAAAAGAATTCCTCCCCCACCCCGCCCGCAAGAGTAAAATCTTTAGAGCAACCAAAAATTGTGGGGAAAAGGAGCAGAGTGGGGAACAGATTATGTTCAAAGGAGAAACAGGCAGACAGCTAATTTCTAAAGAGCAATTATGAGAGACAAAGGGCAGTGGAATGACATTTTCTGTATGATCAAAGAAAGTAACTACTCACCTAGGATTCTCTATGCTGTGAAAATGTGTATCAAGAGTAAGAGGAAATAAAGGCATTTTTATTCTTTTTTTCAAGATTTTATTTATTTGGAAGAGAGTGAGAGAGAAGGAGCGAGAGAGGAAGAACAAGTGAGGGGAGGGGCAGAGAGAGAGGGAGAGTCAGACTCCACGCTGAGCAGTGAGCCTGAAGTGGGGCTCAATCCCAGGACCCTGGGATCATGACCTGAGCCAAAGGCAGACACGTAATCAACTGAGCCACCCAGGCGCCCAATAAAGACATCTTAAACAGAGATTCATTACCTGTCAGTTCTCGCTCACGGAAATTTTAAAGAATGTACATAAACAAACAGAAGAAAAATAATCCCAAGTAGAAATTCTGAGATGCAAGAGGAGAGGGGAAAAAAATAATTAAATATGTCCTTCAATTTAAATGAACACTGACAGTATCATATAAAAGTTATAAAAATGTTGAGTATTTTTTAAAGATACAAGAGAGAATTAAAACACAAAGCAACAATACACATAAGTTTGGAGCCATGTAAATTGAGTTAAAAGCATTCAAAACTCCTTGCATTATCATTATCCATGAACAGAGAGGACAAAATCCTCACCAAAATTTCATCATATCAAGAGTAGCAATGTATGAAACAGACGAATGAAATCACAACTAAATTCAGTTTACCTAAGAAATGCAAGGTTGGTTTGACATGAGCACTTAATGTAATTCACGACATTGACAAATTTTTAAAAAATTATCTCAATATATGCAAAACAAACATCTATTATCTTTCAACATTCATGATAAAACTTAGAAAACGAGTAGTAGAAGGGAACTTTGTTAATAGAATCGTAACAGAAAGACCCTAGGTGACCCCATAATAAATGCCCTTTGGTGTTCTCACCTTTTATAATCCTTTGCCCTTAAGTGTAGCCAAGCTCTGTGACTTGACTCTAGCCATTAGAAAATGGCAAATGTAATGGAATTTTGCAGATACGATGGTTAATTTTGAGTTGATCAAAAGGGGATTATTCTATGTAAGCCTGATTTAAGCAGGTGAAACCCTTAAAAGAGGACTGAGCCCTCTCTGCAGTGAAATTCTCCTTGTTGGCCTCATGAGGTAAGCAGCCATATTGGGGAAGCCTACCTGGCCAAGAACAAGGAACAACCTTGCTATAGACTATCTGTTCCCCCCACTCCCAAATTCATGTATTAAATCTTAATGTTCCATGTAATAGTATCTGGAGGTGGGGGCTTTGGGAAGTGATGAAGTCATGAAGGTGGAGCCCTCATGAATGGGATTAGTGCCCTTATAAATAAAGGATACCTGAGAGAGCTCCCTTGGCCCTGTGCCTTATGAGGAAACAGGAGGAAGACCAGCATCCATGAACCAGGAAGCCGGCCCTCACTGGACACTGAATCTGCCAGTGCCTTGATTTTGGACTTCCTAGCCTCCAGAATTGGGAGAAACAATATAATAAGACAGTTTAGCAAGATAGGTGAATCTAAGCTCAATATACAGAATACTGTTATTTCTATAAGCTAGCAACAAACAGGAAATGAAATTGATTTTTGAAAATAATATCTATAATGGGGTCAAAAGTATTCAATTACTGGGAATAAATCTAAAAAACATCGGCAGGACCTTTATAGGAAATTTTTTAACATTGAGAGTTAATCAACTGAAATACTGTTAGGAAAACTCAGTATTATGTCTTTTCCCTATAAAGTATTTATAGATTCAATGCAATTCTAATCAGAATCTTTGCTTTGTAAAGCTTGACAAGTTGATTATAAAAGACCTATGGAGCCTTTTCCCCCCTCTCTTCTTTCTATTCCCAAATTTTCAGTTCAAAAGCATAGAAACAGGGAGCTGTGGTGGCCCAGAGTGTGGTGTTGGAGCCTGGCTAGAATGGGGAAGGCATAAAAGTGGGAGAGCCACCCTGCAGTGTTGGAACACCCCTGAAAGGTCAACAACAGAGAATGTGGTATCACGGACTGAAGGGAAAGAACAGTCCAGCATGGGGTTTTCAGAGCCTGTGGGGGCAGTAAATCATCTGCAGAAGACGTGGCCTGGCACAGGGTGTCTGAGAAAGGAGATATTTACATGTCTCAAAGTACTTCCCCTAAAATACTAATGAGTTATAAAGTGGAAAGTTAACATTCCAGAGGAGAAACCTGGCAGATATTACCTCCAGGATCAATGCTCACATCACCAACAATGGGACAAACCAAATTGTAGGTCACATGATAGGATGCAATGAGAAGAGTAGAGGACCACTTCAGTCATACTCTTGCTAAAAATGTATGATCTGAATTTTTTTTAAGTTTTTTTTTTTTTTTAATTTGTCAGCGAGAGAGAAAACACAAGCAGGGGGAGTGGCAGGCAGAGGGAGAAGCAGGCTCCCCACTGAGCAGGGAGCCCGATGCAGGACTTGATCCCAAGACACCAGGATCATGACCTGAGCTGAAGGCAGTTGCTTAACCAACTGAGCCACCCAGGCATCCCTGATCTGAATTTTATCATCAGGAAACATAAGAAAAACCCACATTGAAAGACATTCTCCATTACTGGAATTAACTCTTTAATAAAAGATTAAAAGTCATGAAAATTAAGGAAAGACTAAGGAACTATTCTAAACTGAAAGAACTAAGAGACACAACATCTGAATTAAATACATGGCTCTGAACAGGACCTTCCGTGCGTATAGGATATTACAGACAAGTGACAAAACTTAAAAATATGATGATTAAATGACAGAGTGTACAGGGTGCCTGGGTGGCTCAGTTGGTTAAGTGTCTGCCTTCGGCTCAGCTCATGATTCTGGGGTCCTGGGATCGAGCCCCATGTCGGGCTCTCTGCTCAGTGGGGAGCCTGCTTCTCCCTCTCCCTCTGCTTGCCGCTCTGCCTACTTGTGCTCTCACTGTCAAATAAATAAATACAATCTTTTAAAAAAAATGATAGAATGTATAGTTGACATGGTTTGAATGGGTGCACTTATAGGCAGATGTTTTCAATAAATACATGATAGTACTCTAAATGTATTTTCTTTTATGATTTCAATAACATTTTTTCTCTAGCTTACTTTACTCTAAGAATATAATATGGAATACATATAACATACAAAACACAGGTTAATTGACTGTTCTGGTACCAGTAAGTTTTCTGGTCAACAGCAGATTATTAGTAAAGTCAAAAGTTGGGGAGTCAAAAGTTATTCACATATTTCTGACTGCAAAGGGTCAGTGCCCCTAACCCCGACATTATTCAAGTGTTAATTGTATGAGAGTTAATTGTCTGATTGTCAGGGTTGTACAGTAGTTATGTGGAATGTACTGACTTGTAGGATATAAATGCTAGGGGAATCAGGCATAATTTAACAATTTACCTGCAAATCGTTCTGGGGTGGAAAAGTTCTTTTTTCTCCAATTTTTCTTTTCTCTAATTTTAAGACTGTTTTCAAAAAGTAAATCAAAAATAAACAGAAAAGGTGAAAAGCCTTAGGCAAATCTTATTTCACCATGAGGAAAGAGCTACGAATCAGTACTTGAAATTAAAATTAAAATTATACATAGGTTTTATGGCACTATAAAAATTGTAATATATACAAACACTGACAATACCTTAGCAGCAATATATCAAAATGATGTCTGTGTAAATCTCTAGGTCCATATGTAGTAATAAAAACTGGAAAATACAAAAAGGCTATCAATTAACACCACTGAAGTACTAACGACAATTTGGTTGGTTGGGTGCTGTGTAAAAAGCTGGTATTTGGGCAGCCTGAAGCATGTAAAACTCAACAGTGCTGGTTTCCACATATAAAACCTGCTTAAAAGTTAATTAGGTGCCAAGAAACATAGCTTAAAATATTATATAAACTTTCATTACACATATGATCCAAACCTGTTTCCTTTAATAAAGATTTTCACACATCATACGTTTAGTAGGACACAATTAAGATGTTATACAAACATCCAGTAAATGAATTATTATTGATCTTTCAGAACATGTACTTTTTCTTCAAAGTCTGTAAAAATTCTTTTGACGATTTCTCTAGTAGATCGTACTTTACATGTGGTTCACAAGTAGATTCTAAAGAGGAGGTCTTACACAATGAGTCTGATTCAAATCCAGCAGCAGCTGAAAAGAAAAAGAATTACATTCTTTATCTAAAATTTTAACTTTGTAGTTAACTACAAGTTAGTAAAAAACAAAGTTGAAGCCTTATGAGTGTTAAGAAGAATGAAAAATATCTGCATAGAACTACAAAATACAAGATGACTTTTAAATATATTTTGCTCATGGTTGCCCACCAAGTTAATTGCTATTGTGGATAAATATCAGAGCTTCTAGTTTCTCATTACGAGATGAAATTACATGATGATGACAGAGCCCACCCCTGAACAACCATATACTATAAACTGAAAAAGCAAACAGGCAGTATTAGAGTTGAATATACCATGACAGGTATAAAACAAGACACTATAAGAACACACAAAAGGGACATCCTAGTTTTCTATCAATATTGTCTGCTTTTTGGTGGAGGTGATATGTAAACTGATACCTGAAGTACAAGGAAAAAGTGTGCCAGGTGGAGGGAAGACACATATACAAAGAACATATACAAAGAGTGAGGAAGAACACTTGTGGAATTGCAAGTAGTCTACGCTGAAGAGGTGCTAGAGCAAAGCAACAGAGTAGGGTAAGTAGCGACAGAGAAGGCTGAATAATCTGGCAAGAACCAAATTTATTTGGGTGTTTTTATTCCATATAAGGAACTTGGAATTTTACTCAATGGCAAAAGGTAAACCAATGACAAAATCAATGACTGGAGATTTAAATACCATCTGTCAAGTGACAGCTATATGGACTATAATTGCTTAACTATTACTAAGACAAGTCTGATTTTTTTGGTCTTATACCACTAGCAGAAACAAGAATTTGAGAAAGCCCACTTATTCAGGTTGACGGTTCCATAGGAGAGGCAGAAGTGAAGAAAGATTATAGCCAGAAATAATAACAGATATGTAGACGTTTGGAGATTTTTTAAAAAAGTCTGAACAAACACGATGATTAAATGAGGAATAAGTATGTTCTTCATTATGTTTATGTTTTACATTTTTATTAGATAGATATAAAAAAAATTTATGTAGTACCTATTATCCAAACAAGGGAAAGGGATGCCATTTACTATTCATAGTTTATTTCCAAAATCAATGACCATCTTAATTCATAAATTTGGCAACATACCTTCTTCTAGTTCTCTAGTTATATTCCTTTCCATCTCCCGCTGCATCTGAAATAAGTCAAATATTATTTATAATGTTCAAGTTAAAGAGACATTACTGTAGGAATTATATATAGCTTATGAAATGCGGTCTTTAAATAACACTTTTAGAGACTAAAACTAAGTTAGGGATTGCTTCAATAGAAAGATAATCACATAAATAAAATAAATCTGTACTTATTTTAATCTTAGGTAACTGAGAAGAAACATATGTAATGCTATTTAGATGAATCTGATAAAAAGTACAATTAATATAGGTCTATTGAATATAGACTTTCTGGAAGAAGAGGAAGATGGCGGAGGAGTAGAGGACCATAGTTTTGTTGGTCCCTAGAATTCAGCTGGATAGCTTTCCCCAAATCATTCTGAAGACCTGTGAACTCAACCTGAGATCTAAGAAAAGAACTGTTGCAATTCTACAAATAGAAAAGCAACCACTTTCTGCAAGGTAGGAGGTGTGGAGAAGCGAATCTGAGGTGGTATATGGGAAGATAAACCGTGGGGGCGAGGGAGCCTACATAAGCCGGCTATCAGAAAGTGATAAAGCAGTGGTGCGCAAATCGGAACTTTTAGAAGTCCGCTCCGGCGAGGGACATCCCTGCTTGAAAGGCACTCAGGTGGAGAAGCAGGGTGGAACCCTAGGTGGAACAGCCTTATCTCAGGATCCCCAAGGTCACAGAAAGAATGGGGGTGCCTGAGTATGGGAGAGTTCCCAGGCATTTGAGCAGTGAAGCCGGCTGCAGTCAGAGAGTTGAGGAGGGGGGCGTTCAGCTCAGTGTTGCCATAAACCACAAACCGCAGCCAGTTGGGCGACCGCTCTCAGAGCAGGGGCCATACAAGTGGCAGAACCAGGGCAAGACCTCCCTCCCTCTCCCAGGAGGAGCAGCATGAATGCATGCCACAGGAGACTGCAAAGTTTGGAAACTCCAAAGGGAGTTGGTGTGGCTGAGATAAAAATGTTCAGTCACAGGCTGGGTGTACACAGAAGGCAGACAGAAACCAGGGAGATAAGAGTGATTGACAGCTTCTCCGTGAGGGCACACTGAAGAGCGGAGGGTGCCAGCTTTCAGCTCCAGGGCTGGACGCTGGGAGGCTGACATTTTCATTCTCATCCTATAAAGTGGTGCGGAAAGCCTTCAGGGAACAAAAGCCACATAGAGCAATCCCGAGGCCCTGACTTAGGCTGGCCCCTGGCAAGGGCAGTGCAATACTGCCGGAGCAAAGGCCCCTGGGAATCAGCACAACAGGCCTCTCCTCCAGAAAATCAGCAAGAACATCCGGCTAAGACCAAGTTTACCGATCACACAGAACTGCAAAACTCCAGCACTAGACGAAAATACTATATAGAAGTCATGGCTTTTTCTCATGATTCCTTAATCTCTCAATTGTAATTTTTCTTCCTTTACAACCAATTTCTTATTTTATCAACTCGTTTTTTAAAAATGTTTTTACGTTCATTTTTATAATTACATTCTATACTTTCATTGTATTTAATTTTATTTTTGCATATATATAAGTTTTTCTTTCTTTACAATTTTGGGATGTAGTTTCTTCTAACAAACAGACCAAAATACACCCAGAATCTAGTGTATTGCTCTGTTCTCATCAGCTGTCTGATTATATTCTCTTTCGACTTTAATTCTTAGTTTACTTATTTTTGTGGCTTCAGGTCTCCTCTGATTTGTTAAGAGTAGATTTCTCTGGGGGCGTTGTTGCTCTTTTAGTATTTTGTTCTCTCATTCATCTATTCTTCTCTGGACAGAATGACTAGATGGAAAAACTCACCTCAAATACGAGAACAAGAGGCAGTACTGACTGACAGGGACCTCATCAGTATGGATAAAAGTAAGATGCTGGAATTAGAGCTTGGAATAACAATCCTAAAGATACTAGCTGGGCTTGAAAAAGCATAGAAGACACTACAGAATGCCTTTCTGGAGAAATAGAAGAACTAAAATCTTAACAAATCGAAATCAAAAGGCTATTAATAAGCTGCACTAAAAAATGGAGGCTCTCCCTCTGGAAAACAGTATGGAGGTTGTCAAGAAGTTAAAAATAGAGCTACCCGATGACCCAGTAATTGTACTACAAGGTATTGATCCCAAAGATGCAAATGTAGTGATCAGAAGGGGCACCTGGACACCAATTTTTATAGCAGGAATATCCACAATAGCCAAACTGTGGAAACAGCCCAAATGTCCATCAACAGATGAATGGATAAAGAAGATGTGGTATATATAAATACAATGGAATATTACTACGCCATCAGAAGGATGAAATCTTACAATTTACATTGACGTGGATGGAAACGGAAGGTATTATGCTGAGAGAAAAGTCAATCGGGGAAAGACAGTTAGCATATGGTTTCATACACATGTGAAATATAAGAAACAGTGCAGAGAATCATAGGGGAAGGGAGAGAAAACTAAAATGGGAAGAAACCAGAGAGGGAAACAAACCATGAGAGACTCTTAACTATAGGAAACCAACTTGAGGTTTGCTGGAGGGGAGATGGGTGAGGGGATGGGGTAAGTGGGTGATGGGCATGAAGGAGGGCACGTGATGTGTAGAGCCCTGGCTGTTATATACAACTGATGATTCACTGAACACTACATCTGAAACTAATGATATAACATATGTCAGCTAACTGAAGAGAAATTTTAGGGGTGCCTGGGTGGCTCACTTGGTTAAGCGGCTGTGTTCAGCTCAGGTCATAATCCCAGGGTCTTGGGATCGAACCCATGTTGGGCTCCTTGCTCAGCGGGGAGTCTGCTTCTCCCTCTCTGTGCTCTCTCACTATCTCTCTGTGTCAAATAAATAAATAAAATCCTTAAAATAAAAAGAAATTTTAAAGAATTTATCACATACATATGGGTAAGGGTGAAATAAAACATTATTTACTTATCTTTTCCAGACTTACTAAGCTATACTTAATAAAAATTATGTATTTAAAATAAAAAAAATTTGGAGGCTCTGCTAGGATAAATGAGGCAGAAAGGAGAAGTAGTGATACAGAAGACAAAATAAAATGTGGCACCTGGGTGGCTCCGTCGTTAAGCATCTGCCTTTGGCTCAGGTCATGATCCCAGGGTCCTGGGATCGAGCCCCGCATCAGGCTCTCTGTTCAGCAGAAAGCCTGCTTCTTCCTCACCCATGACCCCTGCTTATGTTCCCTCTCTTGCTGTGTCTACTCTGTCAATAAAATAAATGAAATCTTTAAAAAAAATTTTTAAAAATTAAGAAATGATGGAGAATAAGAAAGCTGAGAAAAAAGAGAGATATACAACTACCGGATCATGAGGCGAGAATTCAAGAGATAAGTGATACCGTAAAGCGAAACAATATTAGAATAATTGGGATCCCAGAAGAAGAGGAAGGGGGGTTGGCAGAAGGTATATTTGAGAAATGATAGCGGAGAACCTCCCTAATCTGGGGAAGGAAACAGGCATTCAGATCCAGGAGGCACAGAGAACCCAACCCCCTTCAACATCAATAAAAACAGGTCAACACCTCGACATATAGTAGTGAAGCCTGCACATTTCAGAGACAAAGAGAAAATCCTGAAAGCAGCTCGGCACAAGAGGTCCTTAACCGACAAGGGTAGAAACGTTAGACTGGCAGCAGACCTAACCACAGAGACCTGGCAGGCCAGTAAGGACTGGCAGGATATATTCAGGGTGCTAAATGAGAAAAATATGCAGCCAAGAATACTTTATTTCTCCAGCAAGGCTGTCATTCAAAATTGAAGGAGACATAAAAGAGTTTCCAGGACAAAGAGAAACTAAAACATTTCTGATCACTAAACCAGCCCTGCAAGAAATATTAAAGGAGATCCTTTACGCAAAGAGAGAACCCCAAAGTAACACAGACTAGAAAGGAACAGAGACAATATACAGAAACAGGGACGTTACAGGTAATACAAAGGCACGAAATTCATAGCTTTCAATAGTTACCCTGAATGTGAATGGGCCAAATGCCCCAATCAAAAGACGCAGGGTATCAGACTGGATAAAAAAGCAAGACCCATCGATATGCTGTCTGCAAGAGACTCATTTTAGACCCAAGGACACCTCCAGATTCAAAGTGAGGGAGTGGAAAACCACTTATCATGCTAATGGACATCAAAAGAAAGCTGGGGTAGCAATCCTTATACCAGACAAATTGGATTTTAAACCAAAGACTGTAATAAGAGATGAGGAAGGACAGTATCATAATGAAAGGGGTCTATCCAACAAGAAGATCTAACAATTGTAAATATCTGTGCCCCTAACATGGGAGCAGCCGATTACATAAACCAATTAATAACAAAATTAAAGAAACACATTGATGATGATACAATAACAACAGTGAATGACACACTGGACTGTGGGAACAGAACGCCACAACCACCACTGGTGCAGGTTCGTTCGGCCTCCGAGATCTCTGAGAAAACTTGAGATTGCAGGGTTAAAAATGACCTGAAAGGATCAGAGTGAAATGCCCTTGGGACGTGTGTGGTCTGTTCTAAAGTAGGCAGCAGCAGATGTTTTGCAGATAGGAAGCCACCTGTAAACAGCACGCTATGCACTCCCCTCTTTGTTCCCTTGCCCTGTAAATAGCACGCTATGCACTCCCCTCTTCGTTCCCTTGTCCTGCTTTAAAGATTCTTATCATACACGCTGGACTAATCCTATGCACATGGAAGAATGTGCCTTACTAAGCCCCTGCTGTAAACCATTCTAGATCTATATCGCTGTACAAGGTATGTACGATTACGGAAAATAAACCTCGGGACCTCGGGCTGATTGCTCGGGGTCCCCTGTGCCTCGCTCTACCGTCGTCTCTTTTCCTCAGTTCCTTCGCCGCCCCAGGTCCACGACTCTCCAAGGTCGACACTGGACCAGGTGGACTTCACAGATATATTCAGAGCATTCCAACCTAAAGCTACAGAATACACATTCTTCTCGAACGCACGTGGAACTTTCTCCAGAAGAGATCACATACTGGGTCGCAAATCAGGTCTCAACCGGTACCAAAAGTATGGGATCATTCCCTGCATATTTTCACACCACAACGCCTTGAAACTTGGACTCAATCACAAGAGGAAATTTGCAAAGAACTCAAACACATGGAAGTTAAAGTTAATGAATGGGTCAACCAGGAAACTAAAGAAGAATTAAAAGAATTCATGGAAACAAAGGAAAATGAAAACACAACTGTTCAAAACCTTCACGATGCAGCAAAGGCAGTCCTGGGGGCGGGGGGAAGTATAGAGCAGTAACAGCCTAAGAAAGGTCCTAAATACACAACCTAACCTTAAACTTAAAGGAGCTGGAGAAAGAACAGCAAATAAAGCCTAAACCCAGCAGGAGATGAGAATTAATGACGACCAGAGCAGAAATCAATGAAATAGAAACCAAAAGAACAGTAGAACACAGCCATGAAACTAGGAGCTGATTCTTTGATCTTTGAATGAATTAATAGGATCGATAAACCCCTCGCCAGATTTGGCAAAAAGAAAAGAGAAAGGATCCAAATCAATAAAATCATGAATGAAAGAGGAGAGATCACAACCAACACTAGGGAAGTACAAACAATTTTAAGAACATATTATGAAAGACTATATGCCAACAAATCAGGCAATCTGGAAGAAATGGATGCATTCCTAGAGACGTGCAACCTACCAAAACTGAAACAGGAAAAAACAAAAAAACCCGAACAGACCCACAACCAGCAAGGAAAATGAAGCAGGAATCAAAAATCTCCCAACAAACAAAACTCCAGGGCCGGATGG
>NW_027397927.1:0-15823 GCF_003265705.2 Callorhinus ursinus
CCATTCTAACTGGTGTAAGGTGGTATTTCAATGTGATTTTGATATGAATTTCCCAGATGGCTAATGATGATGAACATTTTTTCATGTCTGTTAGTCATTTGTATGTCTTCTTCAGAGAAGTGTCTTTTCATGTCCTCTGCCCATTTTTTGACTTGGTTATTTGTTTTTTGGGTGTTGAGTTTGAGAAGTTCTTTCTAGATCTTGGATACCAGCCTTTTATCTGTGGTGTCATTTGCAAGTATCTTCTCTCATTCTGTGGGTTGCCTCTTTGTTTTGTTGACTGTTTCCTTTGCTGTGCAGAAGCTTTTTAACTTGATGAAGTCCCAAAAGTTCATTTTTGCTTTTGTTTCGCTAGCTTTTGGAGATGTATCTTGAAAGAAGTTGCTGTGGGCGATGTCAAAGAGGTTACTGCCTATGTTCTCCTCTAGGATTTTGATAGATTCCTGTCTCACATTGAGGTCTTTCATCCATTTTGAGTTTATCTTTGTATATGGTATTAGAGAATGGTCGAGTTTCATTTTGCTGTATATAGCTGTCCAATATTCCCAACACCACTTATTGAAGAGATTGTCTTTTTTCCATTGCATATTTTTTCCTGCTTTGTGGAAGATTATTTGACCATAGAGTTGAGGGTCCATATCTGAGTTCTCTATTCTGTTCCATTGGTCTATATGTCTGTTTTTGTGTCAGTACCACTTTCTTGGTGATCACTGCTTTGTAATATACTTTGAAATCAGGCAATGTGATGCCCCAGCTTTGTTTTTCTTTTTCAACATTTCCTTGGCATTCGCGGTCTTTTCTGATTCTGTACAAATTTTAGGATTGTTTGTTCCAGCACTTCGAAAAATGTCATTGGAATTTTGATTGGGATGGGTAGCATAGACATTTTAACAATGTTTGTTCTTCTGATCCATGAGCATGGAATGTTTTTCCATCTTTTTGTGTCTTCTTCAATTTCTTTCATGAGTGTTCTGTAGTTCCTAGAATATAGATTCTTTACCTCTTTGGTTAGGTTTATTCTGAGGTATCTTATGGATTTTGGTGCTATTGTAAATGGAATCATTTCTCTAATTTCTTTTTCTACAGTTACGTTGTTAGTGTATAAGAAAGCAACTGATTTCTGTGCATTGATTTTGTATCCTGCCACATTCCTGAATTGCTGTATGAGTTCTAGTAATTTGGGGGTGGAGTCTTTTCGGTTTTCCACATAAAGTATCATGTTGTCTGCGAAAAGAGAGTTTGACTTCTTCTTTGCCAATTTGAATACCTTATTTCTTTTTGTTATCTGATTGCTATTGCTAGGACTTCTAGTACTATGTTGAACAATAGTGGTGAGAGTGGGCATCCTTGACGTGTTCCTGATCTTAAGGGAAATGCTCTCAGCTTTTCCCCATTGAGGATGATATTCGCTGTGGGTTTTTCATAGATGGATTTTATGAACTTGAGGAATGTTCCCTCTATCCCTATACTATGAAGAGTTTTAATCAGGAAAGGATGTTGTATTTTGTCAAATGCTTTTTCTGCATCAATTGAGAGGACCATATGGCTCTTCTCTCTCCTCTTATTAATGTGTTCTATCACATTGATTGATTTGTGAATGTTGAACCACCCTTGCATCCTCAGGATAAATCCCATTTGGTCATAGTGGATGATCCTTTTAATGTATTGTTGGATCCTACTAGCTAGGATTTTGTTGAGGATTTTGGAATCCATATTCATCAGAGATATTGGTCTGAAATTCTCCTTTTTGATGGGGTTTTTGCCTGGTTTGGGGATTAAGGTAATGCTGTCCTCATAGAATGAGTCTGGAAGCTTTCCTTCTGTTTCTATTTTTTGAAACAACTTCAGTAGAATAGGTATTATTTCTTCTTTGAATGTTTGGTGGAATTCCCCAGGGAATCCATCAGGCCCTGGACTCTTGTTTTTTGGGGGGGTTTTGATCACTGCTTCACTCTCGTTACTGGTTATTGGCCTATTCAGGTTGTTTCTTCCTGTTTCAGTCTTGGCAGCTTATAGGTTTCCATGAAGGCCTCCATTTCATCCAGATTGCTCAGTTTATTGGCATATAGTTGTTGATAGTAATTTTTTCTATTTCCTTGGCGTTAGTCATGATCTCTCCCCTTTCATTCATAATTTTATTAATTTGGGTCCTTTCTCTTTTCTTTTGGATAAGTCTGGTCAGTGGTTTATCAATCTTATTAATTCTTTCAAAGAACCACCAGCTGCCCCCAGTTCGCACAAGGGACTTGGCTGCTCTGGTTTCCGGTTTCTGTCTAAAGTCCTTTCCCCACAGCTACCTGTCTGCAAATCTGTGCCCCATCCCCAGCGGGGGAGGTTATCTCTCACCAGCGGTGTATGATCCCCACAGACAGGCTCTCTCCCCCTGCCGTTTATCCTCCTATATCTGCCCACAGAATCACGGCTCCCCACTTTGTACCTCAAAACCAACCACCTGGGATATTCTGTCTGTAGAGATCCAAATCTCCTTACATCTCAGGCTGATATCGTGGGTGCTCAGAGTGGTCTGGTAGATATCCAGCTCAATTCCAGGGACCAGTTGGAATAGGGTCCCCTACTCCTCTGCCTTCTTTTCCCCTCCTTTTTTTTCCTTTTCAACCAGATCAATTCTTTGTTTTTAAGACTTATTTAACTTTCATTTTTACATTTGCGTTTAATAAATCTATTCTTCATTTTTTGCTTCCTTTCACTGTAATCAATTTTATTTGTGTGTGTGTGTGTGTATTTCTTTATATATATATATATATATATATATATATATATATATATTGCTTTCTTTACAATTTCAAGATTTAGTGTCTTCTAACAGACCAAAACATACCCAGAACCAAGTGGATCACCCTGTTTTGTCCCTTGGGAATTATATTCTCTCCCACACCTTTTTTTTTTCTTTTTCTTTTATTTTTGGTTTCTGACTTCTTTAGATTTTTCTAGTGTGTATTTCACTTGGCTCATGGTTGATATTTTTTATTTTGCTCTCTCATTCATCCATTCTTCTCTGGGAAAAATGACTAGGACAAGGAATTCACACCAAAAGAAAGAACCAGAGGTAATACTCTTTGCCATAGATATAATCAATATGGGTATAAGTAAAATGTCAGAGCTGGAATTCAGGATAATGATTATAAAGTTAATAGTTGGACTTGAAAAAAGCATAAAAGACACTAGAGAATCTCTTAGTGCAGAAATTAGATCAAAAAGTTGCATTCTAAAGATGGCAGAAGAGTAGGGGACCTCGTTTTATCAGGTCCCTGGATTTAGCTGGATATCAATCAAACTATTCTGAACACCCACAAATTCAGCCTGAGATATAAGAAAATATATCTGGAACTCAACAAGCAGAAAAACAACTGCTTTTTGCAAGATATGAGGCATGGATTCATGGATCTGTGGAGAAATAGCAGAAGATAAACAGAAGGGGGAGGGAGCCTCCATAGGGGAAAATAGTATATTGAGCCCATCCCCCTGACACTTCCAGAAAGTGATACAACACGAGACTACAAAATCAGAACCCTTAGAAATCTGCTCCAGTGAGAGACATCCCTTTTGAAAGGGGCTCAGGGGGTGAAAGGGGTGGAATTCTAGGTGGGTCATTGTGGTCCCAAGATCCCAGGAGACACAGAAAGAACCGGGGTGCCTGAACCAATAGAGTGCCCAAGCAGTGGAGCGGGGAAACTCGTTATGGTCAATGAACCCAGGAAGGATTCTCAGCTCCGGTCACCATAACCACAAGCCAGGCTGGTTGGTTGATGGCTCTTTGCCTAAGCACACTGTAAAGTACTGGAACATGTGGGCCATGTATCATCCCCTGGGAGGGGTGAAATGGCTGCAGAGCAGGGTGTGTGCACAAGCCCACAACCACTTGCGGTCGCAAAGACACAAAGCACAGTGGTGCTCACAGGTGCCTGGGACACCCCTCCAGGTGGATTGCAGTGGGCACAAACCGCAGAGGACTGCTGAGATTGTGGCACACAGAAGTGGAGAGAGCTTGACCCAGAGGGTTTATTGAAGACGGGAGGGCCGCGATCTTGTGGCTCTGGGCCAGAGATCCCCACACCACCATATTGGCTCTAACCCTCTGAAGAGGCTAGAAAGCCACCAGGGAACAAAAGCCACACGACCAGCTCACATTGAGCCCATGCCCCTGACAAGTGGTAGGGCAACTCCGCCCAGGCAAAGACACCTGAGAAGCAGCACAGCAGGCCCCTCTCCCAGAAGACAGTGTGGGAGAACAGGTGAATGACAAGCTTAGGGTCCCACAAGACTGTAGAACTCAAGCGCGAGGGGAAAATAGTATATTGAGCTTCATGTGTTTCCTCACAACTTGTTTATATTTCTGTCTAAAATATTCCATTTCTTTTTTTTACCTTTTTCCCATTTCAACTAAATTCTTATTTTACCAACTTATGTTTTTAAGTCACTTTTCAGCTTTTATTTTTTCACATCTACATTTAATAGATATATACTTCATTCTAGTCCTTCCTTCACTCTATTCAATTTTATATATATATAAGTTTTCCTTTCTTTGCAATTTTGGGATGTACTGACTTCTAATACACAGACAAAAATTCAGTCAGGAACGAGGGGATCACACTGCGTTGTCCACCTTGTGAGATTATAATCTCTCCTCCACTCCCTTTTCTACTGTTTTATCTCACTTTGGTTTTGTTTGCTTTTCTGTAGTGGCTTCTGACAACTTCAGATTTTTTCTAAGGTGAATTTTGCTTCAGTCATGGTTGATATTTTGCACAGTGTTCATTTGCTCACCCATACTTCCCTGGGCTGAATGACTAGAGGGAGGAATTCACAACAAAGGAAAGAACCAGAGGCAATGTTCTCTGCCACAGACTTAATCGATATGGATATAAGTGAGATGTCAGATGGAATTCAGGATAGCGACTATAAAGTTAATAGCTAGACTTGAGAAAAGCATAAATGACAATACAGAATCTCTACAGGCAGAAATGAGATCTAATCAGGCCCAACATAAAAATGCTATGAATGAGATGCAGTCTAAATTGGATGCTCTAACAGCTAGGGTCAGTGACTCAGAAGAGAGAATCAGTGATCTAGAAGACAGGCTGATGGAAAGGAAGGAAGCTGAGGAAAAGAGAGAAAAACAACTAATAGCCCATGAAGAAAGGCTTTGACAACGTACAGATGCCCAGAAATGAACCAATGTCAGAATTATTGGGATCCGCAAGGGGTAGAGAGAGAGAGGGCTAGAAAGTATATTTGAACAAATCATGGCTGAGAACTCCCTTAATCTGGGGAGGGAAACAAGCATTCATGTCCAAGAGGCAGAGAGGATCCTCCCAAAATCAATAAAAATACATCAACTCCCTGACATATAATAGTGAAGCTTACAAATCTTACAGCCAAAGAAACTATCCTGAGAATAGCTAGGGAGAAGAGGTTCCTTACGTACAGAGGGAGGAACATCAGAATAATGTCAGACCTAACCACAGAAACCTAGCAAGCCAGAAAGGGCTGGCAAAACATAGGGTACTAACTGTGAAGAACATGCAGCCAAGAATATTTTTCCAGCAAGACTATCATTAACAATGGAAGGAGAGATCAAGAGCTTTCAGGACAGACAGAAACTAAAAGAATATGTGACCACTAAGCCAGCCCTGCAGGACATATTAAAGGAGATACTGTAAGTGAAGGGAGACCCCAAGGGTAACATAGAACAGAAAGTAAGAAATAATCTAGAGAAACAGAGACTTTACAGGTAATACAGTGGCACTAAATTCATATCTTTCAATAGTTACTCAGAATGTAAATGGGCTAAGTGCTCCAACCAAAAGACACAGGGTATCAGATTGGATAAAAAAAGCAAGAACTGAAGGGGGCGGAGCAAGATGGCGGAGGAGTAGGAGACCTAAATTTCCTCTGGTCTCAGGAATTCAGCTGAATAGGGATCAAACCATTCTGAACACCTATGAACTCAACAGGAGATCGAAGAGGAGAGTAGCAACAACTCTCGGAAAAGAGAAGCGACCACTTACTGGAAGGTAGGACGTGCGGAGAAGTGAATCTGAGGCGATATACGGGAGGATAGACAGCGGGGGAGGGGGCATCTGTCGGCTGCTTCTAACAAGTGATAGAGCTGCAGAGCACAAAATTGGACCTTTTAGAAGTCGGCTCCGCTGAGGGACGTAGCTGCAGTGGCTAAGCGGGGGTGGAATCCTCCCGGGACAGTGTGGTCTCAGGACCCTTGGGGTCACAGAAAGACCAGGGGTGCCTGACTGCAGCAGAGCTCCCATGTATCAGAGCAGGGAAGCCAGCTGCAGAGACGGAGCCGAGGCGCGGGTCTCAGCTCGGGGTTGACATAAACTGTGATCCGCGACCCAGTCGGGGCAACTGCTCCTCTAGCAGGGACCCAACAAGTGGCAGAGCTGGGGAGACTCCCCTTCCTCCCCTGGGAGGAGCAGCGCGGGAGCGCACCACAGGGATCTGCTGGGTTTGGAGACTCCACACGGGGTCGGGTGCCAGAGAGAGAAACGCTCAGTCACAGGCCGGGTGAGCACAGAGTGTGGCCGGAGACCGGGGACACGGAAGTGACTGCTTTTCTCTGGGGGCGCACTGAGGAGCGGGGCCCCGAGTTCTCAGCTCCTCCGGGCGGATACTGGGAGGCCACCATTTTCACCCTGGTCCTCCAAATCGGTACCGAGAGCTTGCAGGGAACAAAAGCTCCTGAGAGCAAACCCGAGCAGCTTGCTTAGCCCGGACCGACAAAGGCAGGGCAATTCCGCCTCCGGCAAAGACATTTGGAAACCACAGCAACAGGCCCCTCCCCCAGAAGATCAGCACGTACAGCCAGCAAGCCAAGACCAAGTTTACCAATCAAGGAGAAAGGGAGAACTCCAGGACTAGGGGAATACTGCACATAAAATTCATGGCTTTTTTTTTACCATAATTCATTAGTTCATCAAAGTTAATTTTTTAACTGTTTTCTTTTAATTTTTCTTTTTCCCTTTTTCAACCAACATCTTATCAATCCCTTTTTTTAAAAAACATTTTTTATTTTTCATTTTTAGAGTCATATTTTATCCCTTCATAGTAGTTACCCTTATTTTTGGCATATATATATATATAAGTTGTACTCTCTTTAAAATTTTGAGATACAGTTTCTTCTAACAGATCAAAATATACCCTAAATCCCTAGTGTATGGGTTTGTTTTAGTCTCCTACCTGATGACACTCTCTCCCTTTTTTCTTTTTTTTCTTAAATCTTCTTCTTTCTTTTTTCAAACAACTTATCCTATCAAGTCCTTTTATAAAATCTTTTATAATTTTCATCTTTATAGTCATCTTCCATCCCTTCATTGTATCAACCCTGATTTTGTACATATATGTTTTTCTTCCTTTAAAATTTTAGGTGGCACTTTTCTCTAACAGACCAAAATACACCCAAAATCTAGTGTGTGGGACTAATCTATGCACTAGTCTGATCATATTTGATCATACTCTGCTTTTTTTGTATTGTTCTGTTTTTGTTTTTATCTATTTTCTTTTTTTTTTCTCTTTCTTTTTTCTTTCTTTCCCTTTCTTCTCCCCTGGTTTTTTTTCTGATTTGTATAGAGTATATTTGCTGGGGATGTTGTTAACCTCTTAGCATGTTGTTCTCTCATTCATCTATTCTCCTCTGGACAAAATGACAAGACAAAAAAATCACCTCAGCAAAAAGAACACGAGGTAGTACCGTCAGCCAGGGACCTACTCAATACGGACATTAGTACGATGTCGGACCTAGAGTTCAGAATCATGACTTTCAAGGTACTAGCTGGGCTTGAAAAAAGCGTGGAAGTTATTAGAGAAACCTTTCTGGAGAAATAAAAGAACTAAAATCTAACCAAGTCGAAATCAAAAAGGCTATTGATGAGGTGCAGTCAAAAAATGGAGGCACTAACTGCTAGGATAAATCAGGCAGAAGAGAGAATCAGTGATATAGAAGACCAAATGATGGAAAATAAAGAGAATGAGAAAAAGAGAGAGAAACAACTACAGGATCACGAGGGCAGATTCGAGAGATAAGTGATACGATAAGACGAAACAACATTAGAATAATTGGGATCCCAGAAGAAGAAGAAAGAGAGAGAGGGGCAGAAAGCATATTGGAGCAAATAATAGCAGAGAACTTCCTTAATGTGAGGAAAGAAACTGGCATCAAAATCCAGGAGGCACAAAGAACCCCTCTCAAAATCAATAAAAATAGGTCAACACCCCGACATCTAATAGTAAAACGTACGAGTCTCATAGACAAAGAGAAAATCCGGAAAGCAGCTCGGGAGAAGAGATATGTAACGTACAATGGTAGAAATATTAGATTGGCAACAGACCTATCCACAGAGACCTGGCAGGCCAGAAAGGAATGGCAAGATATCTTCAGAGCACTAAACGAGAAAAATATGCAGACAAGAATACCATATCCAGATAGGCTGTCATTGAAAATAGAAGGAGAGATAAAAAGGTTCCAGGACAAACAAAAACGAAAGGAATTTGCAAACACGAAACCACCCTCCAAGAAATATTGAAAGGGGTCCTCTAAGCAAAGAGAGAGCCTAAAAGCAGCAAAGATCGGAAAGGAACACAGACAATATACAGTAACACTCACCTTACAGGCAAAACAATGGCACTAAATTCATAGCTTTCAATAGATACCCTGAATGTAAATGGGCTCAATGCCCCAATCAAAAAACACAGGCTATCAGATTGGATTAAAAAATAAGACCCATCTGTTATGCTGAGTGAAATAAGTCAATCAGAGAAAGACATGTATCACATGACCTCACTGATATGAGGAATTCTTAATCTCAGGAAACAAACTGAGTGTTACTGGAGTGGTTGGGGGTGGGAGGGATGGGATGGCTGGGTGATAGACATTGGGGAGGGTATGTGCTACGGTGAGCGCTGTGAATTGTGCAAGACTGTTGAATCACAGATCTGTACTTCTGAAACAAATAACGCAACATATTTTAAGAAAAAAGGAAAAGAAGAAGATAACAGGAGAGGAAGAAAAGGGGAGTATGTCAGAGGGGGAGACGAACCATGAGAAATGATGGACTCTGAAAAACAAACTGAGGGTTCTAGAGGGTAGGGGGGTGGGGGGATGGGTTAGCCTGGTGATGGGTATTGAGGAGGGCACGTTTTGCATGGTGCACTGGGTGTTATGAACAAACAATGAATCATGGAACACTGCATCAAAAACTAATGATGTAATATATGGTGATTAACATAACAATAAAAAATAAAAAAAAAAAGAGGGCACATTCTGCATGGAGCCCTGGGTGTTATGAACAAACAATGAATCATGGAACACTACACCAAAACAAATTATGTAATATATGGTGATTAACATAAAAAAAGACATAAACTATTAAAGACACCATTGATAAATTTAACTATATTAAAATTAAGCAAGATCCATCAAAAAAGATACCCTTAAAAAAAATAAAAGATGAGTTACAACCTGAGAAAATATATTTGCAACACCTATACCTGACAAAGGAATGTTGTCAGTAATATGCAAACAGCTGCTGCAAAGCAAGAAAAAACAAACAATCTAATAGTCAAAAGACATAGATAGACATTTCGGAGAAGAGAAGTACATAAAGCCAATAATCATATGAAGAGATGTCAACTTCACCAACAATCAGAAAAAATTCAAATCGAGAGTGGAATGAGGTATCACCTTAGCAAAGTGATATTAACAACCATGAAAAAGTCTGACCACACCGAGTGTTAGGATGTGGATCCACAACATCTTTCGTGCATGAGTTGCTGATGGAGAGTCAAACTGAAAAAGTCGCTTTGGGAAACAGCCTATTATTGCCTCCAACTGTCCAGAGCTCCATAGTCCACCACCAAGCAGCTTCACCACTAGGTACATGCTGGAGAGGCCCCTGTATGAATACACCAGAAAACACCTATAGTGAACCAGTTGGATGGGCTAGGGTTCCATCGTGAGTGCAGGGTCACTGTGTGGGGCGGGGAATGCAGGATGTCAGGGATTGGACTCCACACAAGTGTGCGAGAAGCTAGGAAAAGCACAGATGTGAAGTGTCCACTGTGCCATCAGAGAAGACTCCCCGGCCAGAGACCCTGAAGGGGACTCGTTGCTGAGGGCTGTGGAAGGCTCCTGCCTTTACATCTGGCAGAGGGTTTAAAGGCTGTCATTGATCAGGGCAGGCAGTTGGGAAGAACGGCTGCATAAAGAGCAGGGAGAGAAGAGGTTTCTGGGAAGATGGCTGAGCAGGAGGTGCCGGGAATCTGTCCTGATGTAACTCCTTTGGAACTCTGGAGGCTACTGAAGGCTTGCAACTTCTAAGAGAAGTCTTGGATGGTAAATGTGCTTAAGTTTGGTCAATTTTAGCTCTTAACACAGTAACAGCTACCCAGCCCCCAGCCACGACCCCATGGCAGGCAGCTGTGCACACATGCCTGGAGCAACCTGCACACACACAGCTTGCAGGAGCCAGGGTAGACCAAAAGGACCCTATCCTCTGAATATCAGGGATCTGTGCTCCGATCAGAGTGCAGACAAAGAAGGGGGAAGTTATCCTGGCATCTCCCCTCCTCTTCAGGCTGAAGTGACTTCCAGGAGATGTAAAGGGCTGATCTGCTTCTGCCCACTTTATTTCTCTCTTTTTCAAATTTTAGGAATCAGACATCAAAGACTAAGACATTCCAAAGCAAGTGCATATACCAGGAAAATTAGAAAGTGACTGCACATGCCCAGGGAAAGACTTAGGCTCAGAAGAGACTTGAGAAAACATTACGTTTACACCTCAGGCTGACCTGTGACACAGAGACAGCCTCCAACAACCAGAAAAACAATAAACAATAACAACAACAAAAATAAACCTGGGGAAGGAGAAGAATCTGACTTCCAGAGTTAACACATTGAATGCAAATGTCCAGTTTTCAACAAAAAAAAATCACATGGCATACAAGTAAACAGGAAAGTATGGCCCACTCAAAGGAAAAAAACAAATCAACAGAAACTGTTCCCAAAAAAGAACTGATGGCAGATCTACTAAAGATTTAAAACAACCATCTTAAAGATGTTCAAAGAATTATACGTGGGGGCACCTGGGTGGCTCAGTCAGTTAAGCATCTACCTTCAGCTCAGGTCATGATGCCAGAGTCCTGGGATCAAGTCCAACATTGGGCCCCTTGCTCAGCAGGGAGCCTGCTTCTCCCTCTGCCTGCCCCTCCCCCTACTTGTGCTTTCTCTCTCTCTCTCTCTCTCTCTCTCTCTCTCTCTCTCAAATAAATAAATAAATCTTTTTTTAAAAAGAATTATAGGCCAATGTGGAGAAATTCAAGAAAATGATGGATGAACAAAAAGCAAATATTGATAAAGAAATAGAAAAAAGAAACCAAGAAGAAATGTGGGAAATGCAAAGTACAATAACTGAAATGAAAAATTCACTGGAAAGATGGCAGAAGAGTAGAGGACCTCGTTTCATTTGGTCCCTTTGAATTTTTGCTCGATACTATCAAATATTCTATGAATTCAACCCAAAATGTAAGAAAAGAATTGCTGGATTTCTACAAATAGAACAACAACCAGTTTTTCCAAGGTAGGAGGTGTTGAGAAGTGAATCAGTGGGGAGATATCAGAAGATAAATGGTGAGGAGTGGGAGCCTCAGAGAGCTGGCTACCGTAAAGCAATATAGCAGCAGACGGCAAAATCAGAACTTTTAGAAATCTGCTCCAGTGAGAGATATCCTTGCCTGAAAGGTGCTCTTTGGTGAAGTGGGGTAGAATCCTAGGTGGGATAATGTGGTCTCAGGATCACCAGGGTCAAAGAAAGGGGGGGGTACTGGAGCCTGCATTGGAGTGGAGAAACTGATTGTGGTCTGCAAGCCCGAGAGGAGGCTCTCAGCTCTGTTCACCATAAACCCCGAACCACAGCACAATCAGGTGACTACTCTCCATGCGGGGCCCCGCAAAGGTCAGCAACACAGCAACATTCTGCCCTCCCCAAGGAGGATCAGTGGGGGCATAGACTGCAGGAGACTATAGACTGTGGAACATGCAAAAGCGAAGACTGCTATCCCTGAGTGTTTACTGAAGAGAGGGGGCCTCGATCCTTCAGGTCCGGGGCTGCAGATCAGGGCACCACCATTTTTATTTTTTTCCCATGCTCTAGAGGAGTACAGAAAGGTTCAGGGATCAAAAGCCACACAGAGAACCAGAACCAGCTTACACTGAGCCCAGCTGCCTGGCAAGGGGGGTGCAACTCTGAGCAAAGACACCTGAGAATCAGTGCACCAGGCCCATCCCCCAGAAGACAAACTGCAAGAACAGGAGACACCAAGTGTGCAGAGAACCCAACACTGCAAACCTCCAGCACTTGGGGTAAATAGTACATAGAATTTGAGGTTGTTTCTCCTGATTCGTTTATTTTAAGTTTAAAATTTTCCTTTTTCTTTTTTTAATTAATTATTTTTTTATTTTATTATGTTATGTTAGTCACCATACAATACATCATTAGTTTTTGATGAAGTGATCCACGATCCATCGTATGCATATAACATCCAGTGCTCCCTGCAGTACGTGCCCTCCTTAATACCCATCATGGGGCTACCTCATCCCCCCACCCCCACCCCGCTAAAACCCGGTTTGTTTCCCAGAGTCCATAGTCTCTCATGGTTCATCTCTCCCTCCAACTCCCCCCCTTCATTTTTCCCTTCCTTCTCCTAATGTCCTCCATGCTATCCCTTATGTTACACAAATAAGTGAAACCATATGATAATTGACTTTCTCTGCTTGACTTATTTCACTGAGCATAATCTCCTCCAGTCCCATCCATGTTGATGTAAAAGTTGGGTATTCGTCCTTTCTGATGGTTGAGTAATATTCCACTGTATATATGGACCACATCTTCTTTACCCATTCGTCTGTTGAAGGGCATCTCGGCTCTTCCCACAGTTTGGCTATTGCAGACAAGGCTGCTATGAACATTGGGGTGCATGTGGCCCTTCCTTTCACTACATCTGTGTCTGTGGGGTAAATACCCAGGAGTGCAATTACTGGGTCATATGGTAGCTCTATTTTTAATTTTTTGAGGCAACTCCACACTGTTTTCCAAAGTGGCTGTACCAACTTGCATTCCTACCAACAGTGTAAGAGGGTTCCCCTTTCTGCACAACCGCTCCAACATTTGTTGTTTCTTTCCCTCTCCATTTTTACCATTCTAACTGGTGTAAGGTGGTATTTCAATGTGATTTTGATATGAATTTCCCAGATGGCTAATGATGATGAACATTTTTTCATGTCTGTTAGTCATTTGTATGTCTTCTTCAGAGAAGTGTCTTTTCATGTCCTCTGCCCATTTTTTGACTTGGTTATTTGTTTTTTGGGTGTTGAGTTTGAGAAGTTCTTTCTAGATCTTGGATACCAGCCTTTTATCTGTGGTGTCATTTGCAAGTATCTTCTCTCATTCTGTGGGTTGCCTCTTTGTTTTGTTGACTGTTTCCTTTGCTGTGCAGAAGCTTTTTAACTTGATGAAGTCCCAAAAGTTCATTTTTGCTTTTGTTTCGCTAGCTTTTGGAGATGTATCTTGAAAGAAGTTGCTGTGGGCGATGTCAAAGAGGTTACTGCCTATGTTCTCCTCTAGGATTTTGATAGATTCCTGTCTCACATTGAGGTCTTTCATCCATTTTGAGTTTATCTTTGTATATGGTATTAGAGAATGGTCGAGTTTCATTTTGCTGTATATAGCTGTCCAATATTCCCAACACCACTTATTGAAGAGATTGTCTTTTTTCCATTGCATATTTTTTCCTGCTTTGTGGAAGATTATTTGACCATAGAGTTGAGGGTCCATATCTGAGTTCTCTATTCTGTTCCATTGGTCTATATGTCTGTTTTTGTGTCAGTACCACTTTCTTGGTGATCACTGCTTTGTAATATACTTTGAAATCAGGCAATGTGATGCCCCAGCTTTGTTTTTCTTTTTCAACATTTCCTTGGCATTCGCGGTCTTTTCTGATTCTGTACAAATTTTAGGATTGTTTGTTCCAGCACTTCGAAAAATGTCATTGGAATTTTGATTGGGATGGGTAGCATAGACATTTTAACAATGTTTGTTCTTCTGATCCATGAGCATGGAATGTTTTTCCATCTTTTTGTGTCTTCTTCAATTTCTTTCATGAGTGTTCTGTAGTTCCTAGAATATAGATTCTTTACCTCTTTGGTTAGGTTTATTCTGAGGTATCTTATGGATTTTGGTGCTATTGTAAATGGAATCATTTCTCTAATTTCTTTTTCTACAGTTACGTTGTTAGTGTATAAGAAAGCAACTGATTTCTGTGCATTGATTTTGTATCCTGCCACATTCCTGAATTGCTGTATGAGTTCTAGTAATTTGGGGGTGGAGTCTTTTCGGTTTTCCACATAAAGTATCATGTTGTCTGCGAAAAGAGAGTTTGACTTCTTCTTTGCCAATTTGAATACCTTATTTCTTTTTGTTATCTGATTGCTATTGCTAGGACTTCTAGTACTATGTTGAACAATAGTGGTGAGAGTGGGCATCCTTGACGTGTTCCTGATCTTAAGGGAAATGCTCTCAGCTTTTCCCCATTGAGGATGATATTCGCTGTGGGTTTTTCATAGATGGATTTTATGAACTTGAGGAATGTTCCCTCTATCCCTATACTATGAAGAGTTTTAATCAGGAAAGGATGTTGTATTTTGTCAAATGCTTTTTCTGCATCAATTGAGAGGACCATATGGCTCTTCTCTCTCCTCTTATTAATGTGTTCTATCACATTGATTGATTTGTGAATGTTGAACCACCCTTGCATCCTCAGGATAAATCCCATTTGGTCATAGTGGATGATCCTTTTAATGTATTGTTGGATCCTACTAGCTAGGATTTTGTTGAGGATTTTGGAATCCATATTCATCAGAGATATTGGTCTGAAATTCTCCTTTTTGATGGGGTTTTTGCCTGGTTTGGGGATTAAGGTAATGCTGTCCTCATAGAATGAGTCTGGAAGCTTTCCTTCTGTTTCTATTTTTTGAAACAACTTCAGTAGAATAGGTATTATTTCTTCTTTGAATGTTTGGTGGAATTCCCCAGGGAATCCATCAGGCCCTGGACTCTTGTTTTTTGGGGGGGTTTTGATCACTGCTTCACTCTCGTTACTGGTTATTGGCCTATTCAGGTTGTTTCTTCCTGTTTCAGTCTTGGCAGCTTATAGGTTTCCATGAAGGCCTCCATTTCATCCAGATTGCTCAGTTTATTGGCATATAGTTGTTGATAGTAATTTTTTCTATTTCCTTGGCGTTAGTCATGATCTCTCCCCTTTCATTCATAATTTTATTAATTTGGGTCCTTTCTCTTTTCTTTTGGATAAGTCTGGTCAGTGGTTTATCAATCTTATTAATTCTTTCAAAGAACCACCAGCTGCCCCCAGTTCGCACAAGGGACTTGGCTGCTCTGGTTTCCGGTTTCTGTCTAAAGTCCTTTCCCCACAGCTACCTGTCTGCAAATCTGTGCCCCATCCCCAGCGGGGGAGGTTATCTCTCACCAGCGGTGTATGATCCCCACAGACAGGCTCTCTCCCCCTGCCGTTTATCCTCCTATATCTGCCCACAGAATCACGGCTCCCCACTTTGTACCTCAAAACCAACCACCTGGGATATTCTGTCTGTAGAGATCCAAATCTCCTTACATCTCAGGCTGATATCGTGGGTGCTCAGAGTGGTCTGGTAGATATCCAGCTCAATTCCAGGGACCAGTTGGAATAGGGTCCCCTACTCCTCTGCCTTCTTTTCCCCTCC
>NW_027397928.1:0-15821 GCF_003265705.2 Callorhinus ursinus
AATGACCCTGTTTTGTCATTATAATTTTCCCTGATGATTAGCAAGTACATTTCCTTTTCTATTTGCATTTATGTTTTTATTTTCAACTTTTATTTGAAGTATATTTGACACATAATGATACTTTAGTTTCAGGTGTACAACATATTCAACAACTCTCTATGTTATGCTATACTCACCACAAGTGTAGTTACCCTCTGTCACCATACAAAACCATTATGATACACCTGACTATATCCCTTATGCTGTACCTTTTATTCCCTTAACTTATTCATTCCATAACTGGAAGCCTATACCTCCCACTCCCCTTCACTCATTTTACCCATCCCTACCCCTCTCCTCTGGCAACAGTTTGTTCCCTGTATTTGTGGGTCTGTTCCTGCTTTTATTTTTTTGCTTTTTAGATTCCACATGTAAGTGAAATCTTATGGTATTTCTCTTTCTCTGTCTGACTTGTTTCACTTAGCAAAATACCCTGAAGTTAAATACGTTTTTATGTATTGGCCATTTGGATAGGTGAAGTGACTGTTCTTTTAGATTTTCTGTCTTTTAATTATTGATTTGTAGGAATTCTTTGGATAGTTATTCCTTTGAGATAGATAGACAGACACACACACACTCACTCACACTCACACACACATTGTGTGCATTGCCTCTCTTCATGGACCTTTTGGTAAAGAGATGCTCTTATTTTACTATTTTTCAATTTAAACAAATTCTTCTATGAAGGTTAAAACTTTGTCTTATTTCATAGATCTTTTTCCACTCGAAATTCATGATGAGGGGCACCTGGGTGGCTCAGTCCATTGGCATCTGGCTCTTGATTTCACTTCAGGTTATGATTTCAGGGTCATGAGATTGAGCCCCACATCAGGCTCTAGGCTCAGCCAGAGTCTGCTTGAGATTATCTCTCTTCCTCTCCCTCTGCCCCTCCCCACCCTGACTCACACATGCTGTCTCTCTCAAAAGAAAAGGAAAGCTTTAAAATTCATGCAGAATATTATTTAAATCCATCTTGTTGTACTCTTCACATTTATACCCATAATCAGATTGAAATTGATTTTTGTGTATAAGGTTGAAATGTCTTTTCTCCCACAAGGACATCCATTGACCTGGAACCATATATTGAAAGACTGTCTTCTTCCTACACTGCAGGACACAATAGTCATGAATTGTTTGACTGTCCGTGTGTCGGAGCTGTTTCTGGACTCTATACTCTTCCATTGGTCAGTTTGTTTAGTTTCCTTCTCAAATATAATGTTTGCTAGAAATTTAGTCATCAAGATATGGAATGTTTCTATTCCAAGTTTGCTAAGAATCTTTGTTTTCCTATAAATGAATGTTGAAATCCTTTCTTGAATCTATGGAAATAATCTTATTATTCTCCACTTTTATTCTGTCAGTATCATGGATTACAGTAACAGAACCATGTGGTAGTTGATTTTTCAAATATTAGTCACACCTTGCATAGTTCGAGTAAACTCTCCTTACTGATATATATTAAACTTTATTTCTGGATTTGATTTTGTAATATTTTGTTAAGGATATTTGTATCCATGTTCATGAGAGATATTGGGGGGAAATTTTCCCTTCCGTTCCTTATTTGTTTGTTTGTTTGTTTGTTTGTTTGTTTGTTTCTTTCTTTCTTTCTTTCTTTCTTTCTACTTTCTTTCTTTCTACTTTCTTTCTTTCTTTCTTTCTTTCTTTCCACTTTTTCTTCCTTTCTTTCTTCTTTCTTCCATTCTTTGTTTTTTTTTTTGTAATATCCTTGTAAAGTTCTGAGGGCAATTTTATGCTGACCTTATAAAAATAAAATAATAAACATGAAATGCCACTTTCAACGGCCCCCTGCCCGCCAAACCTGAGCCTGAAAATCACCCTCACCCATAACCTCGACCCGGATCCCCCGCACCCCAAAGCTGGCCCTAGCGTGGCCAGATCAGGGCTCCAATATGCCTAGGCCCTAGGTCTACACCTAGGTTGGCTTCTAAGTTTCTGGATCCAGAAGGCTGGCTCCAAAGGCCCACGGATGGCAGTAATTGAGCGACATCTGAGGACTCCAACACCACAAGGAATTCCAATGCACTACTTGCAGCTCCAGAGGGCGTTCAGAACAGGACATCTCAGAATGCCCATCACAACCAACGCACCGACTTGGCGCCCTCAGGCGGCCAACGCTGAGCCTGACGCCCAACATGACCCACTCCCTCAAGAAAAACCCACCAAGAGCTGGCTACAGTGCTTGCACATCAGGCCTGCCATGCCCCTCGGCCCTAACCGGGACCCCACGGAGGCTTGAAGGCTCTGGCCCAGGCGCCCGGCTCCAAAGCCCCAGTGACCGGGGACACCTGACCAGGGCCAGAGGACTTAGCTTGCCAATAAACAGGAACACATGCCATGGGGAATTCCGGGAAGCATTCCGAGCAGGAGAACTGTGGCAGTTCATCCCCATGAACCCCGAGTTCAACGTGCCCGGGCCGCAAACCCTGAGCCTGACACTCCCCGCTGTCCCATGGCCTCAACTCAGACCCCAGGAAGCTCATCACAGCGCCGGCACATCAGGCCTGTCTTGCCCCTCTGCCCTAAGCCTCACCCTAGCTTGGCTTCTGAACGGGGTCTGACTCCAGAGCCTGACTCCAAAGCCTCAGGGACTAGGGAAAATTGATTAGGGTCAGAGGACTCAGCATGCCACAAAAAAGGAAAACATGCCATGGGCAACTCCAGTAAGCATTCCGAGCGGGAGAACTGTTCCGAAAAGAGGAGCAAGACATTCACGCTGACTAAAGACACTCACGCTGACCCACGCCGCGACCCTCACCACCGGGAACCTCGACGCGGCGCCGTCACATCAGGCCTCCCGTGCCCCTACGTCCTAACGTTCACCCGACGTTGGCTGCAGAGGGGTAAGTCCCCAGACCTTGGCTCCAAAGCCCCAAAGATTTGGGACACCCGAGCAATACCAAGGTACTCAGGCTACAACCCAGAAGGAAAACGCGCCACTGGGAACACAGGAGGCCATTCAGAACAGGAGAACTCTGAATGCCCATCCCAAGGAACGCACAAAATTGCGCTCTCTGGCGACCAGCCCTGAAACTAACGCTCAACCTGACCCACGCCATCAAGACAAACCCCCGGGGAAGCAGTCCACTGTGCTGCCACGTTTGGCCTGCCGTGCCCCTAGGCCCTAACCCTATCCCTCTCTGGCTTCTGAGGGCTCTGGTCCCAGAAGCCTGGCTCTAAGCCACAGAGATCGGAGGCACCTGAGCAATACCAGAGTATTCAGGCTGTCTCCCAGAAGGAAACCACACCATTGGGAAATCGGGGCAAAGCTTTCCAAGTAGAACTCTGCATGCACATCCCAGCAAAATGCCACATTCAACAGTCCCCTGCCCACAAACCCTGAGACTGACATTCACCGTGACCCACCCCTCCACTCAGATACCCCGCCCCCCAATTCTTGCCCCAGCGTGGCCAGATCAGTGCTCCAATGAACCTAGGCTGTTGGTCTATCCCTAGGTTGGCTTCTAAGTTTCTGGATCCAGAAGCCTGGCTCCAAAACCACAGGGATGGCAATAAATGAGCAACACCAGATGATTCAGCTTACCAAAAACAATTCAAACACACGACTTGCAAATCCGGAGAAGATTCAGACCGGACAACTCTGAATGCATATCCCAACCAACGCACAAATTTGGCACCCTCCGGTGGCCCACCCTGAGCCTGACACAACCTCACCCACGCCCTCAAGACACAACCCCCAGCGCAGGGTACAGTGCTTACACATCAGCCCTGCCGTGCCCCTAGGCCCTAACCGTCACCCTAGAGGCCTCTGAGGGTCTGTCCCCAGGGGCTTGACTCCAAAGCCCTTGGGATTTGGGACACCTGAACATTACCAGAGGACTCAGCCTGCCACTAAAACAGAAAATGTGCCATTGGGAACTCCAGTAAGCATTCAGAACAGCAGATCTGTGCTGGTCCATCCCAACGAAACCCAAGTTCAACGTGCCCACGCCGTAATCCCTGAGCCTGACACTGCCCCCAACCCAGAGCCTCAACTCAGACCCCGGGAAGCTCATCACAGCGCTGGCACATCAGGCCTGCCATGCCCCTCAGCCCTAAGCCTCACCTGAGGTTGGCTTCTGAGCTGTCTGTCTCCAGGGCCTGGCTCCAAAGCACAAAGGATTCGGGACACCCGAGCAGTATAAAGGGACTCAGGCTGCCACCCAGAAGGAAACCGCACCACTGGCAACTCCGGAAAGCATTCAGAGCAGGAGAACTCGGAATGCCCATCCCAGCAAAACTACACTTTCTTTGCCCCCTGGCGGCGAACCCTGAGCCTGACACTCAACGTGACCCAAACCCTTAGGACAAACCCACGGTAAGCAGGCCACAGTGCTTACACATCAGGTCTTCGGTGCCCCTAGGCCCTAACCCTATCCCTCACTGGCTTCTGAGGCCTCTGGCCCCAGAGGCCTGGCTCTAAAGCCACAGGGATAGGGGGGCACCTTAGCAACTCCAGAGGATTCACACTGTCTCCCAGAAGGAAACTGCACCATTGGGAACCTGCGGCAAAGGTTTCCCAGTAGAACTCTGCGTGCCCATCCGAGCGAAATGCCACTTTCAATGGCCCCCTGCCTGCAAACCCTGACCAGACTCTCACCCTCACCCACGCCCCAACTCAGATCCCCTGCCCCCCGAAGCTTGTCCCAGCGTGGGCAGATCAGGGCTGAAGTGACCCTAGGCCATAAGCCTATCCCTAGGTTAGCTTCTGAGCTTCTGTCCCAAGAAGCCTGGCTTCAAAGCCCCAGGGATGGCAATAGCTAAGCAACACCAGAGGACTCAGCTTGCCAAAAAGAATTCAAAAACACTACTTGGAACTCCTGAGAGTATTCAGAACACGAGAACTCTGAATGCCCATCCCAGCCAACGCACAAATTTGGCGCCCTCTGGTGGCCAACCCTGAGCCTGACACTCAACCTGACCCATGGCCTCAACTCAGACCCAGGGAAGCGCCTGTCATGCCCCTAAGCCATAAGCCTAAACCTAGGTTGGCTTTTGTTTTTTTTTTTAAGATTTATTTATTTATTTGAGAGAGCGAGAATGAGAGAGAGAGAGAGAAAGAGTACCTGAGAGGGGGAAGGATTAGAGGGAGAAGCAGACTCCTTGCTGAGCGGGGAGCCCGATACGGGCCTCGATCACGGGACTCCAGGATCATGACCTGAGCTGAAGGCAGCCGCATAACCGACTGAGCCACCCAGGCGCCCCCCTAGGTTGGCTTCTGAGCGCTCTGTCCCCAGAGCCTGGCTCCAAAGCCCCAGGGATCTGGGACACCTAACCAGTGCCAGAGGATTCAGCCTGCCACTAAAAGGGAAAACGTGCCATTGGGAACACTGGTAAGCATTTCGTGCAGGAGAACTGTGCCCATCCATCCCAATGAACCCCAAGTTCAATATGCCCAGGCTGCAATCCCTGAGCCTGACATTCCACCCTGACCCATGGCTACAACTCTGACCCCAGGAGTCTCATCACAGGGCCGGCACATCAGCCTTCTCATGCCCCTAAGCCCTAAGCCTAAACCAAGGTTGGTTTCTAAGTGCTCTGTCGCTAGAGCTTGGATCCAAAGCCCCAGGGCTTTGGGACACATGACCAGTACCAGAAAATTCTGCCTGCCACTAAAAAGGAAAACGTGCCATTGGGAACTCCGTTAAGCATTCAGACCAGGAGAACTGTGCTGGTCCATCCCAATGAACCCCAAGTTCAATGTGCCCAGTACGCAATCCCTGAACCTGATGCTCCCCCAAACTACGGCCTCAACTCACACCTCGGGAAGCTCATCACAGCGCTGGCACATCAGGCGTGTCTTGGCCCTAAGCCCAAAGACTAACCCTAGGTTGGCTTCTGAGTGGTCTGTCCCCAGAGCCTGGCTCCAAAGCCCCAAGGATTCGGGACACCCGAGCAGTATCAAGGGACTCAGGCTGCCACCCAGAAGGAAACCCCGCCACTGGGACTCTGGAAAGCATTCAGAGCAGAACTCTGATCGCCCATCCCCGCAAAACTACACTTTCTGCGCTCCCTCGCAGCAAACCCTGAGCCTGACACTCAACCTGACCCCCACCCTCAAGACATACAGCCCTTCCCAAGCTCGCCACAGTTCCCGCAGACCAGGAGTGCCGTGCCCCTGGGCCCTAACCCTAACCCTCACTTGGCTTTGGAGAGCTATCTCCCTAAGTCCCTGGCTCCATGCCCCAGGGATTTGGGGCACCTGAACAATACCAGAGGACTCAGCCTGACACCAGAAAGCAAAATGCGCCATTTGGCACATCGGAAAGCACTGGGAGGAGAACCCTGCATGCCGTGCCCCTAGGCCCTAATCCCAAACCTAGATTGGCTCCTGAGTGCTTTGTTCCCGGAGGTCTCGCCCCAGAACCCCAAAGACAAGGGACACCTGAGCAATACCAGAGGACTGAGCTTGCCACCCAATGAGAAACTCCACCGTTTGGAACTCCGGAAAGGATTCACAGCAGGATAACGCTGCATGCCCATCCCAGCGCACCCACCCTTTCAGCGGTCCCACGGCCGAAAAGAATAGCAAGACACTCACGCTGACCCACGCCTTCAACCCTCACCCGCAGGAACCACGACGCAGTGCTGGGAGGTCAGGTCTCCCGTGCCCCTATGTGCTAACCCTCACCCTTGCTTGGCTTGTGAGGGGTCAGTTCCCAGAGTCTGGCTCCAAAGCCCCACAGATTCGGGACACCCGAGCTATATCGAGCGACTCAGGCTGCCACCCAGAAGGAAAATGCGCCATTTGGTAATCGGGAAAGCCTTCAGAGCAGGAGGACTCTGAATGCCCATCCCAAGGAATCCACAAATTTTGCGCCCCCTAGCGGCAAACCCTAAGCCTGACACTCAAACTGACCCACGCCCTCAAGACAAACGCCCAGGGAAGCAGGCCATAGTGCTGGCATGTTGGGCTTGCCGTGCCCCTAGGCCCTAACCCTATCCCCCTGGCTTCTGAGGGCTCTGGCCCCCAAGGCCTGGCTCTAAAACCTTAGGGATTGGGGAGACCAGAGCAATACCAGAGGATTCAGCCTGTCTCCCAGAAGGAAACCACACCATTGGGAAATCGGGGCAAAGCTTTCCGAGTAGAACTCTGCATGCACATCCCAGCAAAATGCCACATTCAACGGCCCCCTGCCCACAAACCCTGAGACTGACATTCACCCTGAACCACGACCCCCACTCAGATCCCCCGCCCCCCAAAGCTTGCCCTAGTGTGGCCAAATCAGTGCTCCAATGACACTAGGCCCTTGCTCTATCCCTAGGTTGGCTTCTAAGTTTATGGATCCAGAAGCCTGGCTCCAAAACCCCAGAGATGGCGATAAATGAGCAACACCAGAGGACTCAGCTTGCCAAAACTTTTCAAACACACTACTTGCATCTCCGGAGAGGTTTCACAACAGGACAACTCTGAATGCCCATCCCAACCAACGCACAAATTTGGCGTCCTCTGGCGGCCCACCCGGAGCCTGACACAACCTGACCCACGCCCTCAAGACAAACCCCCCAGAGCAGGTTACAGTGCTTATAAGTCAGCCCTGTCGTGCCCCTAGGCCCAAACCGTCACCCTAGAGTCGTCTGAGGGTCTGTCCCCAGGGGATTCACTCCAAAGCCCTAAGGATTTGGGACGCCTGACCATTACCAGAGACTTGGCAGAGGACAGGCACAACCCGGGGAGAGGCCCTGTGCCCCCTTCTCTAGCTCTGTCTTATGGCAGACGACAAGAGAGCAGTGAGAGAAACCAGGTGGGTCACGGTGCCTCTCGGGCTCTACATGGTCAGCTAGGTGACCTCCCAGGCTGAGACCGTGCCAGACCCACCAAGGGTAATTTTCTTCCTGGACATCACCTAAGTTCTCAGAGCCTCAGGCTCTGGGCAGCTGCTGACTATACCCGGAGGTCTGTGGTACAGGCACACATCTGTCTCCCGCTGTTCTGTCCTTGAAAAATGAGGAGAGGAAAGGGACTGTTCACCTGATGGGGAAACAGGGAGCAAAGCAGCACGGCACTGCCCCAGTCTGGTCCGAAGTACTTTTACTCCTGTGCAATGGCCCTGAGCCTCTCCCTACCAGCCTCTCACGCTGGCCCTGTGCAGTACCATCTGTTCTGGGTCCTTCTGACTGGAAGGTGCTGGCTGCCTCTTCCAGGCCCCCTGGCTGGGAGGTGAGAGGCAGAAGCCTTCCTGGGGTGAAGGGATGCCTCAATGGGAGTGGGAGCTCAGAGCTGTGCTTTTGGCTAACCTTCCCCTTGTCCATTTCTCCAGGCTGCTGGTGGAGGAGATGACGTTGGGCAGAGCTGTAAGGACAGGGTCTTCCCTCCTGTCTGTGGGATATCCCAGGGTGCCTCAGCCTTAGTTCTGCAGCCCAGATCCCTCCCTCTTCAGCCCAGGCCCCACGCCCCTTATTCCAGCCTTGGGCAGGGGTCCTTCTGGCTAAGCACGTGCCTGTTCTTTCAGAGGGATCCAGGCTTCTGGCTTCGTGCTATGCTACAGTCTTTACCTGGACTTCTAATTTTCTGCAGCTAGGAGGAGAGACTGCTCCAATGGGGTGTGTGGTCCAAGGGTGAGTGTGAATGCTGGCAAGACTCCCAGCCACCCAACTTTGCCTGGGCGCCTGCAGAAGCCACCCCCAGGAGGTGAAGCCCAGCCTCTAGGGGCCTCCAGCACCTTGTAGTCCTGTGGTGGAGGGACCCTGGTAGACCTGACCCTGACCTGCTCCCCTTGTCTCTAGCTCCTGTTTCACATGAACATGCCCATCTCCAATAAGGACATGACCGTCCACTTCACGTCCACGCTGATGGCCCTCATTCGGACTGCACCTGAGATCGAGCTGGCTCCAGATGAGCAAGGCAGCATCTGGGGAGGGCACCAAGCCAGGACTGGGCGGTCTCACTCCAGAGACACCCCCAGGTGGGTGTGCAGGGAAGGGGGGTGAGAAGGCTTGTCTGGAGGTGACCAAGGACAGCTGTTCATGGCGCCTCTGTTGGGCACTGACCTTATCCCCTGATAACCACCCTGCCTTTGAGCCTTGTAATGATCCCATTTACATGTGCGGGAGCTGAGGTGCAGGTTAAATGACCTGTCCAGGTTACCCAGAGCATGTGACGGCAGAACATAGGTTCACATGAGGTAGCACCCTTCCAGGGTGCAGCGTCTGTTTGCCTTCTGTCCACTCCCCGTAGTGACCCCGGGCCCTGTCAGGTCCTCTCCTGAGCTAACTGATAGGACTGCATAGCCTGTGCCAAATCTAGGAGAGAATAAACCTCTAGTGTATCCTTTCCACCTTCACCCTCCTGTGAAAATTAGAAAAATTGGAGCCACCAGAGGGGATCTGCACTGTCTCTGCCCCCATACCACCCTCCTGGCTGCAGTCGAGCCCTTGAGCTCAGCCATTTCGTTTGTAGCGGATGAGTCAAGGCCAGTCCCGTACCCTGCCCCCCTTGCACTCTAGGTTCCGTTCTCATCATCTACCCAAAGTTGTCATGCTAGAAATTCTGCACCCTGCTTCTTGCCCTGTCAGTTTTTCCTCCATATTGGATTCTTTGTATCAACATATAAACAAGCTATGATCTCTCCCATCTTTAAAAGGTTTTCTTCTCCCTCCATTGGCTTCCCTATGTTTATTATTCCCCTCCTCGCGACCAACTCCTCGAGAGAGTGGTCTGTATTGTCTGTCTGGTCTCTATTGTTCGGTCTGCAGGTGGGTTTCCACTGCAATGTTGCTGGAGCCGCTCTTGCTGAGCTGTTCAGTGACCTCCGTCTGCTCGGTCCTCATTTTACCTAATCCACAGCTCAACCTTTCCTCTGTGGTCGTGTCCACCCAGAGCTCAGCCCTTCCTCCGTGGCCATGCCCGCCCACAGCTCAGCCTTTCCTCCGTGGTGGTGTCGGCCCGCAGCTCAGCCTTTCCTCCGTGGTCGTTTCCTTCTTTTTGAATCCCTTTGATGTTTCCTGTTTTGTTTTCTCATGTCTCCCACCCTCTGAATGTCACTGTGCCCCTCAGACTGTTCCCTTTGCCACGTTTGTCATTCCACCTATTTTCATGGCTCTAAATACTGGGAATTCCAACTTTGTGTTTTTAGTGCAGGCCTCCTCCTGAACTCCAGACCTGCATTCTGCATTCTCATGTGAATTTTTACTGCCTCTACTTGGAGGCCCAGGAAGCATTCCAAAGTTCACTTGCCCAAACTTGATCGCCACGTGTTCCCCATGATCTTTCCCGTCTCCATCAGTGGAAACTCTGTTCTTCCAGTTAGTCACTCAAGACAAAAAATTCTGGAGTCATTCTTACCTCCTCTTTCTTTCTTTCTTTCTTTTTTTTTAAATCCTTTTCCCAGTTTTGATCCATATATGATCTCTTGTCATATCACTTGACTCCACCTTCATAATATACCAGAATATGATCACTTCTTTGTCCTCTCCCACTGCTAGCTCCTGGTCCAAGCCCCTCTCTCTTGGGTCTTGACTCGATTTTTAGAGTAGCTTCCGATTGGTCTGCCTCTGTTCTTCTCTGCCTGCAACAGAACAGCTAGAATGATCATGTTAAAAACAAGACCAATAAAATTAATAAACCTCTGGCTAGACCAATCAAGATAAAAAAAAAAGATAGAAATAACCAGTATAAGGAATGAAAGAGAGAACACCACTACAGGTCCTGCTGCCATTAAATGGATATTAAGGAAATTTTATGAACAACTTTCTGTCAATAACTTCAACAACTTAAATGAAATGGAAAAATTCCTTGACACCAACTATCAAGCTCATTCAAGAATGGATAACCTGAGTGGGTTAAAAAAAGGAAGAGAGAATCTGAGTAGCACTATAGTTATTAAAGAAATTAAATTATAGTTAAAAGCCTTCCAACAAAGAAAATCCCTGGCCCAGTTAGCTCCATAGGTGAGGTCCACCAAACATTTAAGGGGGAGATAATACCAGCTCTATATAAACTCTTCCAGAAAATAGAGAAAAAGAGAACAATTCTCAACTTACCATAGTGTGCTGACATTGCTCCGACACCAAGATGAGAAAAAGACGTTTTAGGAAAAGAAAGTGACAGGTCAGTATCCTTCATGAACGTAGACACAAAAATATTCCACCCAGTTTTCTCAGACTGAGTCTGGTTGTATATATATCTGTTTGCTTGATGACAAAATTAGGGTTTATCTCAGGAATGCAAGTTGAGTTCAAGTATAAAAAATCAATCAATATAATTTAATATATCAAAGAAGTAGAACTATATGATCATCTCAATAGATGCAGAAAAAGCATTTCACAGGAATTCAGTATCTATTCATGATTTTAAAAAATTCTGCATAGAGTAGAAACTGAAGGAAGCACACTCCATCGGATCAAGGATGTCTATGAAAAATCTTCAGCGAATGACACACTTAACAAAGAAAGACTAACCCCTTTTCCCCTAAGATCAAGAACAAAGGAAGGATGTCTGCTGTCACCATTCTTATTCAACATCATACTTTAGGTCCTAGCCATTGTAATGAGTTAAGAAAAAGAAATAGGAGGCATACCAATTGGAAAGGAAGAAATAAAACTGCCTGTATTCACAATTGACATGATTATCTGTGGAGAAAATCTGAAAGACTCTAAGAAAAAGTGAATAAAATGGAGGCATTATGGGTGAAGCAATGCCAAGAATGCCTGGGAGCCACCAACATCTAGAAACGGGCAAGGAAGAATTCTTCACTAGAACATTTGGAGGAGGCACGGTCATGCTGACACATTGATTTTGAGCTTCTGGTCTCCAGAACTGAGATAATAAATTTCTGTTGTTTTAAGCCATTAAAAAAGTAACTAAAACCATCCACAAGTATAGAGCAAGGTCAGAGGATACAAGGTCAGTGTGCAAGAAGCAAATGTATTTCTATATATTAGCAATTAACAACTGAAATGGGAAAAAGTTCCATTAAAATCACATCAAAAACATGAAGTACTTCTTTGTTGTTGGATAACTCTAAAAAGTATATATGTGAGATCTGTATGTTGCAAATTTCAAAATATTGAAAGAAGCAAAGAAGATGTAAAAATTAAGAACTGCATCATCTTCATGCATTGGAAGATTCCATATTGTCACGATGTCAGTTCTTCCCACATTCATCAATAGAATAAATGTTCACCCAATCAAAATCCCAACAGGTTTTTAGGTAGAAATGTAGAAATGAATTCTAAAATGTATCTAGAAAAGCAAAAGAACTTGAGTAACAAACAATTTTGAAAAGAGAACAAAGAAAACTTACTCTACCTGAATCAAAGACTTTCTATAAAGCACGTCAATTGAGGCGTATCGTGTTGGTGACAGGACAGAGACATGGGTCAGTGGAACACAATAGAGACTCGTACTTACATTGCCAACGGATTTTTGATGAAGTTGTAAAGGCAATTAATGAAGAAAAGATAATTTTTTCAACAAATGGTACTTGAAAAATTTAGACAACTATCCAAAAAAGGGAAAAATCTTGACATTTAGTCTCTTAGTCTGCTTGGGCTGCCAATAACAAAGAACCACAACTGAGTGGCTTAAACACAGAAATTTATTTCTCACAGTCTGGAGGCTGAAAGTCCAAATCAAGGTGCCAGGAAGGTAAGTTTCATTCCTGGGCCTGTTCTCCTGGTTTGTAGAGTGGTCACCTTCTCACTGTGTGCTCACATGGTCTTTCCCTGAGTGCATACAGAGAGTGAACGAATTTTCTGGTGTCTCTTCTCATAAGGACACTAACTCTCTGGGTCAGGGTCCCACCCTTCTGAACTCATTTCACCGAATTGCCTCCTTCTCGGCCTTATACAGTCACAATGAAGGTTCTGGCTTCAACATGTGAATGGTGGCAGCACACAATTCAGTCCCTAGCACATACCTTTTACCTCCTACAAAAATTAACTTGAAATTGATCATAGACATAAATGTAAAATGTAAAATTATAAAACTTCTAGAAGGAAACACAGGAGAGAGTTTTTGGCAATTTTGAGTTTGGCAAAGATTTTGAAGACACCAAAAGCATGAGCCATAAAAGAAAAATTGAAAAATTGAACTTTATCAACATTAAAAACTTTTGCTCTTCAAAAAGACATTTAAGAAAATGAAAAGACAAAGCTAAGGCATTGGTGAAGATATTTTTGAACCATGTATCTGATATAGGATCAGTTTCCAGAATAGATAAAGGTCTGTCACAACCCAGTAAGAGGAAAATAAACAACCTAATAAAAACGGGCAAAGGATTCGAATAGACATGTCAAAAATATATAAATATATGGTAGGCAAATAAACACCTATAAAGATGCTCAATATCATTAATCATTAGAGGAATCCAAAATGAAGTCTACGGCCATACCACCCTGAAGGCACCCGATCTCCTCTGATCTCGGAAGCTAAGCAGGGTTGGGCCTGGTTAGTACTTGGACGGGAGAAATCCAAAATGAAGCCATAGTAAGATAGAACTACATGGTTATTGAAACGACTAAAATCCTTTTCCAAATGACAATATTAAGTCCTGGTGAGAATGCATAATATGGAATTCTTGTGATCCTAGTTTGGCAGTTCCTTACCGTACGGCCCAGCCAGCCCACTCCCAAGTGGGAAGAAAAGAAAACATACATCTGCACAAAAACATATATGCAAATGTTCACAGCTTTATTTCATAATCTCCTCAAAATGTAAGCAACTCAAATGTTCACAACTGGTGAATGGATAAACAAATTGTGGTCTATTCATACCATAAGGTAGTACTCCGCAGTCAAAAGAAACAGGCTACTTATACACTCAACAACATGGACTGAATCTCAAAGGCACCACGCTGAGTGGAGAAGTCCTACTCAAAAGCCAATACACCCGATGAAGTTGTTTGTGTGGCATTCTGGAGAAGGCAAAACAGACCGAGACAGAAAACACACTAAGGGATGGGACGGGGTGAGAGGAGGCCAAGGGGTCAGCTACAAAGGGAGCACAGAGGGACTTTGGCAGTGGTGCCATATACCATGACTCGATTGTGGGGGTGGATGTGTGGCTTTATGAATTTACCAAAGTTCATAGAATGGGATAACTGAAAAGGGTGGATTTCATTGTATGTACATTCTACCATAGTAAACCTGATGCTAAAAAAAGATCAATCAGAGTATTTTATCCCTCTTCTGCTTCCTATCTCAACATCTGCTCCCTGCAACCCCTCACCCCCACCCCCTGCTCAGTGAGCCTTGCCTTCCTGGCTGGTTGTGTGACACACCAAGGCCTTTGCACCCCCTGGTCCTTTTCTGCTTTCGGGGTCTTACACACACACCACGTTCTCATGAGACCTTTCCTGACTACCCTGTCCAAAATTTCAGCCCTCCTAATATTTCTCATCCCTCCCTACTTAAGCTTTTTTTGCACCCAACACACTAGGTTTTGAACTTACTGCCACTTTATTGTTGAGTCAAGCCACATGGTGCCACAAAGGCTGCTCCTTTGCTTTTATTCCATCACCTAGAATAGTCCCTGGCACGGGAGGGTGCTCACTTGATAGTTTTGAATGGCTGGATGAACAGCTGGACCACCACCATATCCCTTCTCCACTCCCAGGGCCCACGCACACAGGCCTCTGTCTCTGCACGTGCCTATCAGGGACGCTCTGACAGCCGCCGTGGCGGTGCTTCTCCCCGCTCTGCCCTTTCTCCTGACACGGTCCTTGCCCCATTTCCCCTCCCACCACACCTCTCCCTGCCGGCTCCCCCAGGGGGCCTGTGAGACAGCTCCTAACGTCTCTCTTCCCCTCCACACCCTTGTCCTGCCCCAGCTGGCACCAAGAAGCATCAGTGTGATGCAGATTTGAGGAAGGAGATTTCCTCTGTGTGGACCAATCTGCCCCAGAAGACCCTTGATTTACTGTTGCCACCCCATAAACGTAAGTGAGGGCAAGAAATTCTCCTTGTTCACCCCCTTTGTGTCCCACCCAGAGGCAGAGCCAGGAGGCCTGGGCCAGGGTGACCTCGTCAATAGTCTAGACTTAGTTTCCACCTGCATGGAGAACGGTCTAACCAGTGGGTGCATAGGGACTGTGGGAATGGTTTCCCTGGGCTTTATTCTGTTGACCACATTCACCCACGTTCCTGGTGGCGGTGTATACTTAAAAAAATCCAGAGAACAGCAGGGAGACTCCTACAGTTAGAAATGAGGTGCTTAAAGATTAAACCCCACATCCGCTTCATTGGGAGGAGATGGAGGGCCCTGTGGAGAGTCAGTACAGCTCCAGAGTACACGTGCTTAGTGTCCAAAGATGCAACTTCAGCCAAGCCCTGTGCCCTTCCCTGATCATGTCCAGGAGTCCTTGTGGTGGAGCCTGTTCCCTTGCCCCCCCAATTCCCCTTCCTCCTCCACACTCTGTTCCCTTGCTCCCCACCTCCCCTTCCTCCTCCAAGCTCTGTTCCCTTGCCCCCCACCTCCCCTTCCTCCTCCACACTCTGTTCCCTTGCCCCCCACCTCCCCTTCCTCCTCCACACTCCACCCTCTGTTTTCTCTCCCTCCAGCCGATGAGATGACCGTAGGAAAGGTGTATGCAGCTCTGATGATACTTGACTTCTACAAACAGAACAAGACACCCAGAGACCAGATTCACCAGGCCACGGGAGGCCTGTCCCAGGTACAGAGTCCCAGGATTTCCAAGAAGTAAACACCAGACTCTGACACCCGTCAGTTGTTTTGATGGCAAAGGAAACCCACATCCTTCCTGGGGATTGCACGGTGGGAAAAGGAAGATGAGAGGTTCTTACTGTAGCCTCACTCTCTGGCC
>NW_027397929.1:0-12916 GCF_003265705.2 Callorhinus ursinus
AAAATATTATTTTAGTGTCCAAACAGGAAGTGCATAAAAAGGTTCATGTATATTTTCCCTAGGTTTCTTTAAATGTTAATTATATTTGTAGGTGTTTCACCATGCTTGTGACTAATGAGAATCGGTTATTTATTTCCATTCTATTTCCTAGAGGGAGTGTATGGAAAATTTATTGTGTGTGTGTGTTTAACTTTTATCAACTGACCTTTCCTGATCTACTTCCTGGGTGGTGGCTTTGGTTTTTCTAGGAAGGAAATCCCTTTAGAGAAAGGCAGTTTTGCTACTTTCTTTTGGTGACATGATACTGGACACTAATAATAGGTCTTCTCCCTTTCTGAGGTCTTTTAGACCCTGAACGCAGTATCTGAATGTCTTGACGTGGCTCTACAGGGGATGGGAGGAAAGTGGGCGGAGTGGGCCTTCCCTGCCTCTCAAGACAAAGAGTGTGTGACCTGGCTCTCACTGACTTCAACTGTTTCAAGTGTCACATGATTGAGGATAAGAGCCGTCCCTCCTCTAGCACCGCTCGCCCACTCACTGTCGTCAGCCCTGAACCAGAGGTAACCCTGGTGATAACGTCCAGTGTTCGGATCTTGCACGTGGCTGCAAGGTTCTGAGAGCCATTGTGAGTCACCACGACACCTCTGGGGCTTAGCCAATCAGGCCTTAGGGCTCAGGGAAGAAGAAAACAAGGAAAGAATTTTTCCTCTCGCTCCTTGATCTCTCTTCCGGACCTTTCTCTACAGAAACCTGAATGGTCTCTGAGGTAAGCCATCGTCTGTAATATGGTTTGGGACCGTTACCACACTAACCCACCTGATGAACCCCAGCCCTACTGGATAGAAGGGGGAGGTTACAGGACTGTCATTTGCTCAAACTGGCACAGAGACAGTCTGTAGAGAAGTGGGGAGGACCAGGGCCTCTAGATCCGGCCTTTTTACGTCTAGTCCCAGCTCTGTGTGTAGCCCGAGCCAGTGCCTTCATTTCTCCACTGAGTCAACAACTGAGAACACAGTAAGTACCTGCCCCCAACCCTGGCACTGGGTCAGATTCAAAAAATACTGCCCAAAGCTTTGGGAGGCAGGGCAGTCTGGGGGTCCTGGTGAGGTATCAGGGGTGTGGGGCTCATGGTCAGCTATCGGGGTGAGTGCAGTCTTCGAACACGATTGGTCATGACGCTCACAGACAGCCTCTCCAGGCCTTCAACTGATCTGTCAGCACCTAGTTCCCAGCCTTAGATCTTTTCCTTCTTGAAATGCCTTTCTCTTTAACCTTTCTTGACTGATGGGGGGAACGAGGCAAAAAAAAAAAAAAAAAAGCCATCTCTTAGGACTACGCTGGAAAGAAGCGTGTGTGGCGGGGAGGTGGCCGGGGGAAGAGGCAGGAGGGTCCCCGGAATCCACTTGAGTTTCATCATCTTTTTCAGGCTTCCTCCGTTGTGCTCCTTTTGTGAGGCCATCTGCGGCATTGGCCAGTCATGGAGAAAGAGAACTCTGAAGTCAAACCCAGCACATGCACACCGAGCGATGAGAAGAAGACAAGTGGCAGCTCAAAAGAAACCGTGCCCACCCAAAATGTGCTGTACTTTCTACTGGGGAGGCAGGTGGGGAGGCACAGGGGTGATGTGGATCTGTCCAGGTGGGTGTGGATGCTGACCTGAGCCACACAGCAGGGTGGAGCTGGCCCTTGCTAAAGAGCATGGGTTCTTACCTGCTTATGCCTACCCACAATTTCTGAAAATGCAAAACAAAAAAAAAAATTGATTTAAAGTAATATACACCTCCCTTGTTTCAGCTACTACAATAAAAGCTGAGTTTTCATCCCTTTCGGTTTGGTATGTTTTTCTTGCCCAAGCGGCGTTTTTAGGTTAGTTACGCGGGACAGGGGATTCCATGCATGGTGACGTGGAATGCGGCAGCTCGCACAGCCTGGGAGGTGGTGAGATCCCACGGCAGGTCACATCTCGTCCGCCTTTAAGCTGAAACAAAAGCCAGGGACCGGTGATGTAGATAGAAGGGGGTCCCTCCGGGAACGGAGAGTCCTGTCCCTAGGCATTTGAGCAGACACCGGCTGTGTCCCCCTGGAAAACCTAGTTGCTAACCCTGGTGAAAGACATGAAGAGAGGGCCACGAGCGGGCTGGGGAAGTTTAGGATGCTGGTTTTGGTTTGTTCTTTTATTCCGACGCTCTCGGGAATATCATTGAGACACTACCGCATTGTGTCTTGGTTTCTATTTCATATTTTTAAAAAATCAGAGCACACGTCATTTTAGTATGGGAACGTCACACCTTCAGGGCCTCCTGAAGGTAACGGCTCTTCTCACTGCCCCCCGAGGTGTGCATGGCCGGGCCCCTCGGCGGGGTGGGGTAAAGCCGGGCGGGCGGCGGCTGCGGACACTGTGCCGGACTGAAGGCCCCAGCCCGTCTCAGCAGGACTGGGGCGCCGGCTCCCGGGACAGAGCCCCCCCACTCCCCGGGAGGCTGAGGGGGGCGACAGGCCCTCGGGGAAGTGGGCACGCGAGTGAGGACGTGGGGCGTGGAGAAGCGGGCCGAGGACGAGGGGAGGCGCTGTGGGGGGGTGGGGGGGGACAACGAGGGGACCCGAGCGAGGGCGGAGCCGGGGAAGCAGCGCCGCGGCGGACACGCGTGTGCCGGGCGGTGGGGCCGCGGCCTGTCCCTGCGCCCCCTGCCGGGCGGGGCCGGTCCTCCACCACCCCCCCCCCCCTCCCCCCCGCCTGCCCGCACCTCGGGTCCGAGGCCGCCGGTGAAGCGGGACCGCTGCAGCCCTCCACGTCCGGTCACCTCCTCCCCGGGCCTGTCCCCTCGCCGCGCGCGGTCTGACTCGGCCTCCGGGGTCCCCGGCGGGGCGGCTTCGCGCACCGGGTTGCCGCGCCGCTCACAGCCAACGGAGGCGCGACGGGCCGCGACGCTCGGGACGAGTCCCACTGCCATCCCCTCGAGCGACGGGAAGCGCGGCGCAGAGGGCTGTGGCAATGTACCTTGTGGTGCCGGGCAGCGCGGGCGCCCACGTGAGCGCAGGGTCCCCGACCCGCCGCAGCAGGGGGCTCTCGGGACGCCCCAGAGCGGCCCGCACCGCCTACCGCGCATCTCCCTGGGGCGCCTGGTGTCCATTGATGCAAAAATGGTAAAATTGTTGATGAAGCACAGTTTATCTATTTGTTTTCTTTAGTCAGTTGTGCTTTGGGAATTGTAGGTAAGAAACCAGGGCCAAATCCAAGGTCATGAAAATTCACCTCTATGTTTTTTTCTAGGAGATTTATAGTTTTAGGACCTACATTTAGGTCTTTTGATCCATTCTAAGTTTTGTATATGATGTGAGGTAAGAGTCCTTTTTTATCCCTTGCATGTGCTTGCCCAGCTGTCCCAGGATTATTTGTGAAGAAGATTTTCCTTTCTTCACTGAATTGTCTTGGTGTCTTTGGCAAAAATCAGTTGCTTATTCTAATAGCCCACACATATAATGAACTCTTACAACTGAATAACAAAAATCAAAACCCCAATTTAGAAATTGGCAAAGGACTTGTATAGAGATTTCTCCAAGAAGATATACAAATGGCCAACAAGCACATGAAAAGATGCTCAACGTCATTAGTTACTGGGGAAATGCAAATCCAGTCCACAATAAGGTATCACTTCACACTCACTAGGCTAGCCAAAAAACAAGACAAAACAGAAATTAACATGTGCTGGAGAGAATATGGAGAAACGGGAACCCTCATACGTTATAGGACTGTAAAATAGTGCAGACACTTTGCAAAACCGTCCAGCACTTCCTCAGATAAGAAACACAGAATTACCAATGGCCTAGCATATACCCAAGAGAAATGAAATCATGTCTACACCGACACTCGCAGGCAAATGGAAATTTTACCTTTATTCAGAATAGCCCAACAGAAGAAACAGCCCATATGTCCAACAAAAGATTATTGGATAAACAAATTGTATATCCATACAATGGAATATTATTTGGCCATGCAAAGGAATGATGTAGTGATCCATGCTACAACATGGATGAACCTCGAAAACACTGTGCCAAGTGAAATAAGCCAGAAAAAAAGGCCACATTTTATAGGATTCCGTTCATAGAATAGCGAAATCTATAAAATATCCTTGTCTTGTTTCTGATCATGGGGGTAAAGCATTTATCCTTTCACCATTAAGCTGTGGGGTTTTCACACATACTCTTTACGAGGGTGAGGAATAAATTGAGGATATTAATGTTCACTGGAAGATTTATCAGGTTTCTTTTTGGTGTAGTCCGAATATTTTTCATCAGGAACAAGTGTGTGACACTGTTGAACTTAACTAAGCCGTACTCTGCACACCTACTGTTTATCACCGGCCGGCAGCTGGTAACCTTACGCCTTTTCTCTTGCGGAAGAAATGTATGTAATCCATTCCTAGTAAGAAGTAATATTATCAGAAAGAAATGAGACTTCCTTCGGCAGTGAATTTTTATTAAAAGTGCTGGCAAGCTAGTTTGAAGGCTAAAATATGTTTCAAAATACATGCATCGCCCCCCCCCCCCCGCATTCAGCTGCTCCTGCTATTCTTGAGCTCCTGACTTTCAGAGTTAGGAATTCTTCTATTGCTAAGAAATTTGCTAGTAGGTTTCCCTGTAATATATGTTAAGACTTAGTTATTTCAAAGGCTTGTGAAATGTTTGGAGAAGTTGTAACTCTTAAACCAGCAGGGGTGATTTGGGGCATTCTAAAATTGGGTGTGTTGATACAGTTTTCGACAGTAATCTTGATTTTTTTAGAAAGATTTTATTTATTTTATTCATTTATTTGAGAGAGAGAGGTCAGGCGGGTGCACGCTTAGGGGGGAGGGCAGAGGAAGAGGGACAAGCGGACTCCCCACTGAGCAGGGAGCCCAACCCTGGGTGGGGCTTGATCCAGGGAATCCTGGATCATACCTGAGCCCAAAGCAGCGGGTTAACCAATTGAGCCACCCAGGCGTCCCTAACCTCAAATTTCTGATTATGATGTTTGGATCCATACATTCCTTAATTGCTGCAGTAAAAATTTTTAGAAAAAGCGACTTCTTGAAAAAAATCAAATAATTCAGTGATTTTTGTTGTTATAAAACTTCTTTCACCTCACGCCTTAGGTCTGGTCCTAGGGCTTTGTTTCCATTGTTATATAAATGTGGTCCTGATTGATTCTCTACCCGGGAGCCTCCTGCTAGCCTCTCTGGGTACCTGAGCCAGGAGGAGGCGTGGCTCTCGCACAGGGTCAGTCCCTGTGTCACAGACACTCTGTTGTCTCCACTGGGCCTTAGGGGCCAGGGATCTTTATTGTCCCCGGCATGGACCTCACGTTTAGATAAAACCAGTTGAACTCTGTTCCGGATTCTTTTGCAGGAATATTAGAGCATACAAGTAAAAAAAAAAAAAAAAGTGTATCATATGTGATGTAAAAGTAGGAATATAAAAAACTTAGCTGTCCCTTCTCGTGACCTCACGGGACCCTGGAGGGAGGGGCTTGGACCTGCTGCTTGAAATACCACCTGGAGAGAATGGGAGGTCATCAATCCTGACTTCCCTGGGCAGGTGATTCCCTGAAGGTCCTGCCAGTGTTACCTCATACTGACTCTAGGGGCAGGGACTTAGAAGGAAGGAGATGGGCCAGCTTTATCTGCCCCCCCGTGGGCACACACGCACGTATGCACCAGGCTCTGCGCTGAGTGTTTTATATTTCATTTTATTTTGTGTTTATTTTTTTTTTATGCCGGGTGTTTTACCTGTGATGTTCCGTGTAGCACCATCTCAGGCAAGCAGCAGACAGCAGCTCCGCCTGGGCCGTTTGCCAGTAGGGGCGCAAGACTGGGGGCTGGGCGAGGGCTCCCCTTGGGGTGCCTTTCTAGTGCCCCTCGAGTGTCTGGGGCTGCTCACTCTTCTAGGCTCCATGTGCAATGCCTCAAGGAAGAGGAACAGCGCTTTGATGACCCTGGCAGATCCTCCTGGGGGAGGTTACAATGTGTGGGTGGGTGACACCCTGAAACCCGGGTTTAATAGGATAAAAAAGAGCCTAATTCTTATGCGTCGATATAAAATAGAACTGCATGTGACTGGGAAACTCCAGAAGGAGAGGAAAAAAAAAAAGATGGGTAGCCAGAAAGGGATCTGGGGTCCAGAGGAAGATGAAGTGAAGAATGCACACCCCAAGCGGCGGGTGCCGAGCCACGAGTAGCAGCAAACCCTGCCTCCGCCAGCCACAGACAGACTTCAGACGAGCCCCGGGCCGGGAAGTGGGGGTCCGGACTCCTGTCTGTCTCTGGCTCTCCCCGAAGGGCCTGGGCTCGACTTGGGGCAGCACAGCGGCTGAAGAGTGACGTGGAGACACTGGAGACCATCCCAGGCAAAGGAAACAGGGGCTGTGACCACTTTGCAGAATTAGTGGCGATGTTTTCACAGCTGTGACTCACTTCCTGTACTTGATGCATGCAAGCAAATGGAAGGGTTATTCCTTCCTCCTTGTGCTTCGATGCACTTCTGATCGTAAGGTACGTGGGTCTTGTTTTATGGGGTTCCCTTCCCGCCTTCTTTTGCATCCCTAGGTGAGCATGAACCATGATTTTTGTTAAGACTTTCCCCAGCTGTGTCTCATGAGGATTCTGCTACATACAGAAAAGCTGGAAACATTGGGCAATGCACATTGTATACCCACCACCCAAAATCCAGCGATTAGCTTTTTGTCATATTTTAGGGCATTGTTTTACACTTCTGCGTAATAGTTCATCACGCTGACGCATCGTACCCTATTTAGACAATCTCCTAATTTGGATATAGTCCTCGGTTCCCAATTTCCAAAATGATAAGTAATGCTTGATGGAAATCCCTGAGCACACAGACGCTCCTTCCCAAATGACAGGACAGCTGATAAGCTGGAACACTGAGCCAGTTCTCCTGAAATTTTTGTCATTAGAGGAGGGTCTAAAGATATTAATGGAGAATATATAAGAGAATTAAAAAAAAAAAGTACCTTGAAATTTTGAGGAGTCAAAAACTTAGAGGGAGGGGCGCCTGGGTGGCTCAGTCGTTAAGTGTGTCTGCCTTTGGCTCGGGTTGTGATCCCAGGGTCCTGGGATCGAGCCCCGCATCGGGCTCCCTGCTCAGCGGGAAGCCTGCTTCTCCCTCTGCCACTCCCCCTGCTTGTGTTCCCTCTCTCGCTGAGTCTCTCTCTGTCAAATAAATAAATAAAATCTAAAAACAAACAAACGAACAACTTAGGGGGCGCCTGGGTTGCTCATTCGGTTAAGTGTCTGCCTTCCGCTCAGGTCGTGACCTCTGGGTCCTGGGATGGAGCCCCGCATCGGGCTCCCTGCTCAGCGGGGAGCCCGCTTCTGCACTCCCCCTGCTTGTGCTCTCTTGTTCTCTCTCTGTCAAAGAAATAAATAAAATCAGAGGGAGGCAAAGGGAGAAGCAGGCTCCCTGCTGAGCAAACAGGCTGACACAGGACTCAATCCCAGAACCCTGGGATCATGACCTGAGCTCAAGGCAGACGCTTAACCGACTGAGCCACCCAGGTGCCCAATAAATAAAATCTTAAAAAAACAAAACAAAAACGACTTAGAGCAGGCACAGTATCGGAGATGGATTCTGTGTGTGTGTGTGTGTGTGGAGTGCTATCACTGGATTCCACTCCTTCCACCTGCCATAGGGCGTCCACTATGGTGCAGCCTCCCTTACTTAAGCTCTTCCAGCTGAGGCTTGAGTCCAAGGCTACTGTGCCATGTGGCCGATGTTGAGCTGCTCCCACACAAGGCAACATGAGATCAAGGGAGGCCTCTTAGCAGAGCCATGGAATAGAGTGCTAACCTTAAAGATAAAAACTGCCGGTTATTTTACCAGCAAAAGTTGGGTTTATTTGGGAATAGCAGAAAACTGCAATCCAGGGCAAACAAGCTGTGGTAAAGCCATAGGCGGGTCTGGGGAACAAAGGAGAGGTAGGCTTTTTTTTTAAGATTTTTTTTTTTTATTTGTCAGAGAGACAGAGAGCAGGACAGGCAGAGGGAAAAGCGGGCCCCCTGCTGAGCAAGGAGCCCGATGCAGGACTGGATCCCAGGAGCCTAGGATCATGACCTGGGCCGAAGGCAGACGCTTAACCGAATGAGACATGCAGGCGTCCCGAGAGGTAGGCTTTTTTAAGGAGAAAAGGGGAAAATTGGGAAGTCTGTTATAAACTCTAAGTCCACTGGAGTAAACTGGGGGTTCCGAGGATGATGCCTGAGCTGTTGTGGGGTGGGGGAATAAGGAGAGTATCTCTTCCTCTGGCTGGAATAGTAGAGTGGTATCCACGTGCAAGTTCAAGTCCATGTATGGTCAAGTCCGGCTGTTCTTGTTAGGTTTGCAATTGACCGAGAGTCGTAGGGGCTGAGAGGTCCCCCTGCCAAAGCCTCCTGACTCCGTTTTAGTGAGGTTTCCCATTACCCATTTTCACAAAAGGGGCAAATATGGGCTTGCTGAAACCAGGGATCATGGAGGGGAAGGGGAGCCGGGCCACATCTGAGATGTTGGCGGGAGGAAAATGTGGAGGGGGGCGGGAGACATGTCAATGATCTCGAGCAAAAGAACCCTCTGCAGGTGGCAGGAGAAGCCCCTAGGAGAGGAGCACGCAGCAAGGAGGAAGGGCACTGGGTGGGGGGAACACAGTAGCATCTTCCATACCACCTGGTTCCACCATCCTGTCTCCCGTGGACCCCTGGGGGGGGGCGGAGAAGTCAGAGGACAGATAACGATGAAGGTGAGAGAAATCCCAATGACAACAGCATCCCTACTCTGTAGCATCCTGTGGATTTTTACCACATGGAATGCCTTCCCCCAAACCTGGCCCTTGCTCCTTAGGGCTACATACTCTAAAGAGGAGGCAACTGGGGGTGAATAATATCTGAAATGATGGGGACACAGGGAAGGAATAACAGCTCTCTTCCCCAGTAGCTTGCAGTCCTCCAAGCCTCCCATCATCCGGCTGGCCCTCCAGCAGCCTTGAAAAGGACTCTATTCCCCACCATGTCCAAGGCTCCCCTCCTGACACAGAGATACCTTGTAACTGGGGCATGAGCAAAGGACATACCATCACAGCAAGCACCCAGCACGGGAAGCGCTCTCCTTTTCAACCTAGCCTGAGGTTCCCCACTCCCAGACAGGCCCCCGAAACCAAGGGACACCAGCAAGGGGGAATCCCACCACAACGGAGAGCCTGCCCAGCAACCCTCTCCTTCACCCCTGGGCCTCAAAATGCCCACCCTGAGACTCTCTGAGGGCGGGACGCACCAGCACGGGGAATCGGGCCCCAACAAGGGCTTAGGGCTTGGCCCAGAATGTTCCCCACCTTCCACTGGCAGAGGGCATCCTGCCTCCCAAACCTCCAACACTGGAAACATTGCTTTTTCTGAAGGCAGTGGGATCCCATCCGCCACCGAGAATCATGAGGTAGGCTGGCCTGGATAGGTTTCTTCTATTTCCTCAAGCGAGATTCACAGGCACACGTGGAAGTCCCAGCAGCAGCATAAACCAAGCATACCAAAAGAGCACCACATAGTGGCGCCTGGCTGGATCAGACAGCGAAGCATGCAACTCTTCATCCCTGGGTCACGATTCGAGCCCCATACTGGGTGAAGAGATTACTTAAAAAAAAAAAAAAAAAAAAAGCACCACAGAGGCTCTGAAAATCATCTTGTCCTTACAACCACAGCCCACAAGAGTAGCCCAGGACCCGCATGCCAAACCATACAGGAGGACTGCTTGCTAAAATACAAAGTTTAAATAGAACCCAATGGCTCCCAACATAATACCCAAAATGTCCAGGACACAATGGAAAATCATCCTTCATACAAAGAACCAGGAAATTCTCAACCTGAATGAGAAAGGACAATCAAGTGCCTCTAACTCGAAAATTAACGAGATGTCAGAATTATCTGCTAAAGCATCGATCATAAAAATAACAATTATGGGTGCCTGGGTGGCTCAGTCGTTATGCTTCTGCCTTTGGCTCAGGTCATGCTCCCAGGGTCTTGGGATGGAGCCTCACATGGGGCTCCCTGCTCGGCAGGAAGCCTGCTTCTCCCTCTCCCACTCCCCCTGCTTGTGTTCCCTCTCTCCCGTGTCTCTGTCAAATAAATAAATAAAATCTTTTTTGAAAAATTGCAATTACATGTTCATACCAGATTCTTTGTAATAGCCAACGGCTAGAAACAACCCAGACGTCCTTCACTGGGTGACTGTTTCAACAAACTGCTGTATATCTATACAGGCATAAAAAGAAACAAATATCGTGACACAGAATGCCTTGGAAAAATCTCCAGGGAATTATGCTGAGTGGGGGCGGGGAAGACATTCTCAGAAGGTTACAGATGATGGGATTCCAATTATAAAACATTCTTGAAATGACAAAACTATATGAAGGGAGAACAGACTGGGGCACCTGGGTGGCTCAGTTGGTTGAGTGCCCAACCCTTGATATCAGCTCAGGTCTTCATCTTACGGTCGTGGGGTCAGGCCCTGCACTGGGCTCCTGGGCATGGAACCTACTTTAAAAAGAAAACAAAAACGGGGGGAAACAGAAAAGTGGTTGCCAGGGGCCAGAGATCAGGGACTGGGTAAAAGAGTTGGATGGGCAGGAGGAGGCGGGGTTGGGTTTGAGCCTCTAAGAGCAACAGGAGGGATTCCTGCAGGGATGAACTGTTCTCTATGCAGACTGTATTCATGTCAAGATCTTGGATTGTAGTATACTTTGTGCAAGATGTTAGCATTGGTGAAACTACCTAAAGGGTAAAGGATACCCGTCCATTTTTTCAATTGCATGTCAATCTATAATAATGTCAAAATTAAAAGTTTAATTTAAAAGAGGGACACTACTAAGAAATTCCTCCTCCTCCAGAAAAACCCAGACCACTCTTTCTGAGGTCCTTCCAGAAACTGACTTCAGAAACTCCCTCTTGTTAGCGGCTATGTTCTAGGGGCCTGTGTCAGTGAGGCCATTCCACAGCCCTTCTCCCCTCCCACCTGCCCATTCTGTTCCTCACCTGGATCCTTTACTGCTGTGGGTTCTTCTGGAGCTGAGGCCCCGTGGCTAATGCGGCCGGGGCTTCCCTGAGTGTCACCGGGCTCCAGCTTGAAGCTCAGSGACTTGCAGGCTGTCTCCTGAAGCAAAGGCTGCTTTAAAAGCATTTTTGTTCTCAGCCCATTGTTTGTGACCTAAAAGCCACCCTGCCATCACTTATCATCATAAAAGGGCCCAACAAGGCAAGGGAAATTATTACAAGGTTCTGAAGACAGAGTCCACAGAAGACCATGACCAGTCACTCTGGACACAACAAGAGAAAAAGAATGTTTTAAACTACAGGGGTTTGAGTGAAAATGTGTGTATGTGATTGTACGTGGGGGTCGCGGGAGGGGGCCCTCGTTCCCAGTGCACAGATCGCCTGAAGTTCTGCACTCCCTCTTTCCCTCCCCCCCTTTTCCGGTGGCTCCCTTGCCTCACTGCTAGGTCGGCTAACCGGGGCGGGGCCTGGGGAGCCTGACCTCAGAGCCTCAAGGCCAAACTGTTTCTCTGACCTCACCAGTAACTGAGACCCAGCTCCGCGGACGAGGCCGGACCGTCGAGCCAGACAGAACCACAGCGAAGCGCTGCGTTTGTTTGGAGACGGGTCTCCCTGTGTGGCCCAGGCTGCAGGCACGGGCTCTGCACGGGCACGAGCCCACTGCCGGGCCCCACGCCAATCTGGACCCGCTCCGTTTCCGACCCGGGCGGGCCCACCCCTCCTCGGGCACCCTGGCGGTCTCCCGCTTCTGGGAGCTTCGCCAGAGGGACGGCGAACTTGCGAACGTAGCCCGCACACCGACCGGCACAGCGCCCGCCGGCCCACGCCACCCTGCCGCCTCGGCCTCGCGAGTCGCGGGGACTCCGGGCGCGGCCACCACGCCAGGCCAGTCGAGTCTTAAGCACCAGCTACGACGCACCAGCAGTGTCGTCACACGTACACGCTGCTCCCCTCTTCGTCCTCAAAACCACCCCAGGAGCCTTTGAGCCACGGCGAAGGGAGGCCCCAGGGGGGACAGTAAGCTGCCTAAAGTCCCACCGTTAGTGGGCAGCGAGCAGAGCCAGGCTCGGAGCCCCTTGGCTCCAGGGCGAGCGCACCCTGACGCCGGCAGCAGCAACACCGCCTCCCGCTGGGCACAGGCGCTCTTGCCGCTCACTCTGCGCCCGCGGAAAATCTGCAGGGTCCAAGTTCCAGACCAATCTACAAAAAGTCACTTGCCCAAGTAAGGTCTACTCAGGGCGATGCAGAAAATCCGAACGCGGAGTAAGAGTCCGCGGTGTCTCCCGTCTTCCGGACCAACCCAAACCAGACCAGAAACGCCCGCTCTCGCTGTCTCTCTGCCCGCTTCCCTCATCCCGCAAGCTCTCCGCGTAGACGCCGCAAGAGGCACGGCTTCTTCGCAGCTCTGCGGAAGCAGCTTCTGCAGCGGGCTGTGGATCTCCTGCGACGGGAGGGCCAGGAACCGCTCGGACACCAACAGCTCAAGGACCTGCTCCAGGGTGCGCACCTCAGGCCGAAGCCACCGAGTGGTGGCAAAGCTCCGCGAGCCGCCTCTCGGTTTCCCGGGGCCCAGCGGCAAAAGCCCCAAAAGCAGGCGGGAGGCCACCGGGCTGCGCCCCGGAGGTGGGGAGGCGGGCCAGCTCCTGGCGGCAGGCGCAGTAGCTCCTGGGGTGTCTCATCAGGAGCCTTTTCGCTCCTGGGAGCCTGGGCCGGACGCCAGGATCAGGTTCCTAGATCTCTTGACCCTGAAAGCAGCTGGGACCGCCGTCGAAGGCGCCAGGCGCCCCGGGCAACAATAAACAGCAGGATCAGCGTGCCCTGGGTTCCCCGTCCCAGCGCAGCAGCCCAAC
>NW_027397929.1:12926-16121 GCF_003265705.2 Callorhinus ursinus
CAAGAGGCGGGCCGCCGGGGGAACCCGAACACCCGCGAGCCTGCTGGTGGTGGCCGCGGGCGGAGAGGAGCGCACGGGGTGGCGCGAGGTCGAAGCTCGGGTCTTCAAGAAGGAAACTAGAAAGGTAGCTCAAGGCCAGTGTGACCTGCGAGAAGACTAGAGTCCTAAGCCCAGGAAAGCTTATTAAAATGTGAATTCTCCAGCTCATGCGAGATGCGGTGCGCCAGGGTATCGGGAAGGGGCCCAGAAATCTGAAGTTTTACCAGGGCCTCCCAAGAAATTCTTCCTGCACTGAGAAGTTTGAGAATCAGTGACCCAGGAATAAAAGAGTTAAAGGAGGTCCCCACCACTCGGGTTACTGTGGGGCGGATGGAAGAGAAGCCCTTGCTGGGATCACGAACCGGGGACGCCCCACCCAACCCCCCGGGCTCTTGGAAGCGCTTAAGGCCGGAAACGGGAACGCTTCCAGGCGGTAGGAGGCCCCTAGGAGGCCAAGGAAGGGGCGGTCCCTCCCACGTCGGCATGTTCTCGGGCCCAGACGGCGGGGCGCGTGCTTCGCGGCCCGCCGGGAAATGTAGTCCTCAGGGAGGCCGCGCGCCTGCGTCCTGCGCGCATGCCCCGGGGAGCCTGGGAAAGTTGTGGGCCCCGACGCAGTAAGTCCCTGAGCCGCCAGAGGGCGGAGCCGGCCGCGGACGCGGGCGGCCGGGCTCCCATCCCGCTAGGGCGACGCCAACTGGCCGCCGCCGGCCCTGACCCGGCGGCGGGCCCCTGTCCAGCGCGGGTCCCCGCCGACGCTCCCTGTGCCCCGGCCGGGCCTTCCCGGGCTTGTCCGGAGCCCGGAGCGCCCGTCGGGGCGCCGGGACATCCCGTGGGGAGCGCGCTGGGGCCGTGCCACCGCCCCGGGCGGCCGATGTGTAACCGGCTTTTAGAAGTTCCCGCGACGTGTCCCTCCTCGCCTTTCCCCGAGTGCTCGCTTTGCGCACACCCTCTGTATCCGTGCGCCGTGGGAGCGCGGGCTCGCTCGGGCCGGTTTGGGGGGAAGCCGGGAGCCCCGGGGTGCAGTGAGGGTCCCTGCGGAAGGGCGGAGGGAGGGCTGGCGGGACAGTCAGGGCCCTGCTGGACGTGGTGGAGGGTTCGGGTCCATCTGCGGAGGGCGGCCAACTGAGAGGCTGAGCAGCGTCAGGGCGGTTCCACAGCTCAAGCCGGCCGGTCCCTGGATGCCATCCAGGGAGGAGGGTTGGATGCCTGGGGTGGGGTGGGGGGGACGTGGAACTTTCTAGGAATGAGTGCTGGGGAGCAGTAACCTTGCTTGAGCGCTTCCTCTGTGCCAGGCCAGGCAGCTGCCATTCGCTTCCACGCAGTTGGATGCACCACAGGAAATTTTATGAAATCGATGCTATGATTATTTTCATGTTAGAGACAGAAGCACTCAGTGTCAGGGACACAAAGCCAGCAGGTTATCGCACGTGGATGGGTCTGCTGCTGAAGTTCAGGTTACCATCAAGATACAGGATGATAAGTTCCCAATGTACATTTGGGATGGCTAGGTAGGAAGATTATGAGTATTTTTTTAACTTGTGCCACTGCAGGGAAGAAGACAGGCACATGAGGCATCTGGGCAGATACAGAGAGGATCTGTAGCATAAGGTGGGTACCGACATTGAGACGTGCATGTGACCATGTCCTTGACCTCAGACATTGCACTAAGAACGTTTGGATGATTTGAGATATGAGTGTTGCAGAGATCTGTTCATTCCATCCTTCTCACCATTTCCCTCTGGCATTTCCTGTGTGACCTGGGACAAGTCATTCAGTGCTCCTGAGCCTCCAACCTCGGTCCCCTCATCTGCACTCAGGGCATCATACTAGTCCCCACGTCCTCGCTCTGGGGGAGAGCCACGTGACCTGCCGTATGCGGGAGACTTTGAACAGCACGTGGACATAGCAAGAGGAACGTGATCAGTGTCCTTGGTTACTCATGCGGACCAGATGGCTGGTGGCCTGCCCTGAGGCAGTGTATCGTTCTCATGAAAAAGCCACTTGGCATGCCATCGCGGGACGAGGGTCAGGCTGATGTGGGCTGAAAGTACACAGCCCTTGAGTGGAGAAGAACGAAGGGTTGTGGATCTGTAGCTTTTGGACGCAAGGCTCTAACTACCTAAGACGCCCGTGGCTGAAGGTGACCAAGGGTGACTCAGAGCCACGTGGACTTTCAGGGTCATTCACCAGAGTTGTCAGTATTGGTCTGCATTTCTTCTGTGGCCTGTGTATCTACAGAAACAGAAGATAGCCCATATTAGCCTGGGATTGGGGTTTCAGGCCACCAGATGTATAAGGGTTCATTTAAGGGATGGGGCCCTTAGCCTTGTGCCCATGAAATTTTAAAGCCAAGCTGTCCAATAGAACTTTCTGCAATTATGTCTATGGAACGCTTGAAACGTGGCTAGTATGAATGAGAAACTGAATTTTTAATATTAATTAAACTGAAACCGCCACGTGGGACTATCATATTGGGAAGCACAGTTCTAGAGGGCCCGTGGATGTTCGAGAACATTTTGTAAACTTTTTAAATTGGTTGTGTGTGTGTATTTTTTCTAGGAAGTGAGTCCATGGCTTTCATCAGCTTCTCATAACTACCAACAAAATTAGGATCTGCTGCTTTATGGCTTTGGCAGAAAGTAAGCAAGTTGAGGGAGCTGAGTATGGCCTCTGGTGACCACTGCTGTTCCTTCTTTCTCATTTTGTCTTGTCCTCAGCTGTGGGTGGCTCCTCATGATGAACCGCTATGCTGTTTACTTCTTCATAGCAGGCTAGGACCGTTAGCCCAAAGGCCACTGATGTCAAACTGAAACTCTCATACATTCAGTTCTTTTAAATAGTCCAAAAAACACATTTTCAAAGCCATTTGGAGCCTACCTATTTACATACTCCATAAAACCTCACCCATCACCTGCAAACCACAGGTAAGTCAAATACTGGGGTCCATAAAAGACCCCAGACTGCTGCCACGCTTTGGAACTGTCTGACCTGGGGGCCCCCCACCGAGCTGCTCAGTGTCATTACCTAAACACAAACGTTTCCTCTCTCATTTCCCCTCTTCCCTGCAAATGTCCTTGCCCTATTCCCCATGTGGGGCGGGGCGGCACCCATGCCTCTGTCTCTGGAAGGTCTCTTGCCGGGAGGGAGTTCCCCTCT